>NC_053130.1:24105963-24265963 GCF_010015445.1 Perca fluviatilis | reverse complement strand
TTGAAGATTAGTATAAGCAAGCAGAGTTGTGGCAGAGCAGGTCACCTGTGAGGGAGACAGCAGCAGGGAAGCGGAAGACAGCCTGCTGTCCCTGCTGTGACTGCGGGGCGGCAGCCAGGGTCTGACCATGCTGCCCCTGCAGGGCCAGGGAGTGCTGCTGCAGCTGGCTCAGAGGAATGGTGGGGGTGCCGGGGGGGAGAGGAGTGCCTGCTGGAGGGGCACAAACACACAGAGGGGGATCAGAAAGGAAAAGGAAAGCTTGGAAAAGTGCTAGTAACTTAATTGTACAAATGTAGCCCAGTTTAGTTAGGGATGCAAGGCTCACAATTGTTTGTTTTTTTAAATATTCACTTATGCTTTAAAGCTATAGTGCGTAGTTTCTGTCGCCCCCATGAGGAATTCTAAGTAATGACCACAAACCTGTCGGCTCGTCCAAATGATACAAGCCTTATGCAAATGTTCAATAATGCATACGTGGCTGCTAAGTTAAGTGGCATATACTATAGGACTGTATCAAGTGGTTGGCTGTCCCATTGACATTTCATTCTTTTCAAATGCTGCGTGATTTGTTTCAATGCTGTTTTATCTAAGTGTTTTTCTTTGACAAATGGCAGATATTTTTCATTTCAGAACATAGACTGGAGTTACACCCTCACATTTGGTCACAGTTGCTGCAGCAGGACGGGCGGGCCCTTTCAAGCTGTCAACTGAGGAGGTTTTAGTGTGGGAGGGTGTGTTGTTCCACCTGGCACTGCCGCTATGTGCCAGACAGGTGGTGAAGAGGAGAGAGGGACAGAGCAATAGAGGGAGGGAGAGGGTGGAAAAAGAGTAAGGGTGACAGAGAAGGTTGTAGAAGGAGGAGAAAGATTGAGAAAGAGAAGGGGGGCGGGGGTGGACAGAGACACCGCCTGGCTGTCCAGCTCTCAGTTAAAATAAAAGGAGGACCCATTAGTGGGCATCATGTGTCTGTCTGTTCAGCTGTGGCGGACCGCAGACACTGCAACATCTAGTTAGTAAAAATACAACACTGGGCCTGTTCAGATTCACTGTTGCAACACAGACTCTTGTCTACACAAAAACAACAGCAGCATACACTGTAGAAAACATTGCAGCCATTTTAAAATTGTTCATGTCATGGACTGTCCAAATACAAAGATATAATCGAATTCAATCATCGTGAAATTCAAATGTTCTCAATGTCTTTGGGGGGAATCGTGACCTCTGGGCATCCCCAGGCTCCACTTTTGACGCCCCAGTATTTCCCAGCACATCCACCATGAAAAGGAAGTGTGATGAATAATTACTGGAGAAAGACCATTTAGAAACACTTTAGGCATCCCCAAATCAGAGCCTGCTGCCCCATAGTCCTCATCGAGTTGGTGCGGTAGAGCTCCCTTGTGTTTCAGAGTGGGTCTGTGAAGTCTCCCTTAATGAAGGGTCACGTCTAGTTCATGACCACTCGGTCACAGAGCTCCGGCTCCACAAAGTACGCCTCAATTATGGTTTCAGCACAAACCACCGATCCTTCATTGAATATTCATGACTAATTATGGGCCGTGTTCATCCTCCCTTATTGCCCGGTCTATTGTGTCCCGCTCACCTAATTATTCCTGTCCCCGAGTGACAATGAAAGGCAGGGCCAGTCGCCAACAGACGTGGCTTTCCTGGATACTGAAGGCTTTGTAAAACCTGAGGCTGCTGACTGTTGATGACGGATATGAAGGGCTGCTGTGTGATGTAAACGGCTCAGAGAGACAGAGACAGAGACAGAGACAGAGACAGAGAGAGAGAGACAGAGACAGAGAGACAGAGAGAGAGAGACAGAGAGAGAGAGAGAACCACTCTCGGGACGGCTGAGATCACGGCACGCTGCCATTCAAATTCTAATCAGCTAATAAAGCGAGACAACACAGTGACATTAACAAAACATGAAGGCCTGCGGCAGCGTCAATTCAATAGGATGCGGTTAAGATAAACAAACCATGAAGAAAATGATTCAGAACTGTAACAGAGCTCTGATGTGGAGGTAAAGACTCCCCTACGTACCGGGCATGAAAGTGAAGCCCCCGGGCAGCTGCATGACTCCTGAGGCGCCGGCGGTCTTGAGGACGGTGCCGTTGGCACTGATGTTGCCGCTGGCCGAGACGGGCGCCAGGTAGTTGGTGATGGGAAACGAAGGGCCGCTGCTCACCTGCATGGTGGTGGAGGTGGTGGGTACGGTGCACTGGGCGCTGCTGGTGCTGCCTGGTAGGCTAGCTACCGTGAACGTGGGCTTCAGTGTATCCTGTGGGAGAGAGCAAAACCCGGTGATTAGGAAGGCAGGGGAAGATCATTTGAGGAATTAAATCAGTACTGGATTCTGTCAAGGAAGAAAGGGTATGCGGGGTCAGCGATTTAGGATTTCCCTACCATAAACGTGAGGTACTCGCAAGAAAGTCGAGATTGTTCTTTTTGAGAAAACTTAAATCGTTCAACATCAGCACAAAGCTCTTAAATGTTTTTTATCAAGGGATTCTTTTCTCAAGGGTGTTCTTTTTTATGCTGTACTGTGCTGGGGGGGGGCAGTATATCTGTTGAGGACAAAAATAGGATAAATAAGCTAATCAAGAGATCTGGTTCAGTTATTGGTCTTAACCCGGATGTACTGGAGGTTACTGTAGAGAAGAGGATTAGTTCAAAACTAAAAATTGTCCTGCTTTTTGAAGGCCATCCACTACACAATCTGTTCAAAGGACTCAGAAGCTCTTTCAGTGAGCGATTGGTAATGCCTCGGTGCTCTAGTGAGCGCATGAGAAGGTCTTTTGTTTCGCGAGCGGTTAGATATTTTAACCAACACAGTTAACTGTTGAATATTATTCTTGTTTTTTATAGCGTTTGTTTTTTTACATTTATGTATTGTGAAACTGATTTTTTCTTATAATTGTGTCTTTTTATCAGGGTCTATTAGTCTCCTAATGCAGAATTATTTATTTATTTATTTGTCTGTTGGTTGTGTATTGTGTTCGATGGCTGTATAGTTGGTGGCAAACCAGTTTCCCTATCGGGATTAATAAAGTTTTTCAATTCAAAAGGGTTTTTAAAAAAACAGTGTCCTACAATTCCCATGATGCAACTCAATGGTGTCTTTTGTTATGCCTGCTGTGACTGATGAATGCCAACATCTGTCAATAAGAAAAGATAAAACCTTATTTAGCCTGAGGGGAAATTGTTGTGAAGCAGTTGCAGTAATAATTGGCAGCGAATGCAAATTAACAGAAAAAAACAAAAAAAAGGTGCAAAAACCAAATGTACCCGACAGCCAGAAATGTTAACAGTCAAACAAACAATCTCCACATCTACAGCTTGTAACACCGTCTGTTACAAATGTGAAGCCATGTCCAAGGTAACCCTGACGACATCATCAGTTTCTAGTATTTCAAAACTGAAAGACTAGTACGAGCTCTACTCTGCTAATTCCATTTATCCCAGTGACCACAAAAGCAACATCAGATGAGTTTCACACGAGAACACCTAAAACAACACCATTAATGGGGCTTTTCCTATGCAGGGGAGGAGGCTTTAATACTCCGTGTTTTCAGGGACCAATGGATGGGTGACAGAAACCAGAGTGGGTTTTAATAGACGAAGGCCAAATGACATTAACAAGGTAGAGAAACTAATTGCATCCATATGGAAAAATATTAGCAGTGCAGGGAGCGGTTCTCTGAACAATTTCATTCTTAAGTCTAAAAAGAACAAAAAGTTGCATTTGAGTTGGAGAAAAATATCTTGTCAGTTGTCATCACTGAATGTAGGAATTTCAGTGTAGGATGGCAACTCAACACTTGCTGAGAAACGTACCAAATCCTATTAAAATGCTACTCCATCTAACTTCTAATCTAACTATAAAGGAAGGAATCCGTGTGTGTGTGTGTGTGTGTGTGTGTGTGTGTGTGTGTGTGTGTGTGTGTGTGTGTGTGTGTGTGTGTGTAATATCTAGAGAACCATTCATCTGATCTACTTCACACACGGGGGGTGTATTGCTGGGTACCAAATGATGTGCCATGTGGAATTTGGTGCTAGCGCTGTACAATTAATCGCAATTGTATCAAAATAGCAATATGGACTAGTGCAATATCCAAATCGCAGGGGGAGATGGGGGAGGGGCGCAATATTTGTTAATGGCAAAATGTGTCAAACCATTCTGAATGAAGTAGTGTGGTGCTGCAGAGACGTCCCAGCTTACAAATCCTATCCTAAAGACTAAAGAAAAAAAATCTGTTTGGTACAAATCCACGCAACAATTACACAATGTCTTTCAATGTTAATAATTTTCAATGAAAATTAGACCGATTACACAAAAACGATCATTACCTCCAATATCGTCAATCGTATTGCAATGTCACTCAAAATAATTGCAATTAGATATTTTCCTCATATTGTGCAGCCCTATTTGGTGCACTGTGTTCATGCGACACGTTCAATATTAATACATTTTGAATACCAGCGGTGGGTGGGGGCTTCACAGTGCCCAACGCCCCAGGTCTGCCCCCGGTCTTCGCGTCTCCTGCGGTTTCTTTAACTTGCGTGGGAGTGGCCGCTCCAAAACCAAAACAAACTGATGGACTCAACAAAGTTAAAAATAAAAAAATATAAAAAAGGATTAAAGCAGGCCATGAACCACTCGCAGGCTGCACAGTCCTGCTCAGCTGGTGTCTATAAGCAGGGATGTCACCATATTTTGTATGCATCTGTCCAAACACCTCCTGTAACTGGGGGACAGACCTCTGTATGCACCCCTATTCTCACCAGACACACGGCCGTGAAAGGGCCAGAGGAAAAGCAGTCCGGTAAGAGTGGTCTTCACAACGCCAGTCTGACACACAAACACCGTGCTTTCTACAGTTACTGTGGGGGCTTCCTGATGTTAGCTTTTCTCTCATCAACTTCTCGCAGAACTTCATCAGAATTTTGGGTCATTTGGGGTTTATTTTATTTTTTTAAGTCTCTCGCCGTCTCCTGCGTACCACTTGCCTGAACGGTTACTCACAAATATATCCATGCGGTTACTAATGTGCCGGCAGAGGGGCTGTTTCACCAAAACATGACCTGAAGCTTTGAAGAGACCACCAGACAGAAGCCTGAGTACTGATGAACTCTGTTGTGCGGGGCCAAGGGTGTATACATGGTCGGAATCAGTGGTGGAGGACCTATTCAGATCTTTCACTCCAGTAAATAAGTTGGAGTACACCACTGGTGAGACGCTTTTGTTCCCGGAAATAGTCTGGTCCCAAAAAGCTAGCAGTTAGCAAATGACATGTATACTCAAGCATTACCAGGGGACGCAGCTATGTCATGACAGGTGTATCGCTGAAGACCCAAGGAAGTCAAGTGTTGAGTGTAAACTTGTACCGGAGGCCAGGCAATCAACACGTTCCAAAACAGACACTGCACTAGTAATACATAACGCCCAAGAGAGAAAGGGATATATACAATTCTACTTGAATACTTACAGCATCATCCATTCATCATCTATACCTGCTTATTATGCAATAAGATCCAATCACTGCTCATTCCAAGTCTATTGAAGAAAAAAAAAAAAAAACATAATTTCTGCACTCCTATTTTGTTGAGTTGCTATGACAACTCCCTGACCATGTACCATGACATCTCTGTACAACGTGTAGAATCAGGCAGGTGAGATGCACACATAAACTTAAGATCAATAGAGGTAAGACTACAGTACTATCACAGCTAATGTGAACATCACTGAACAGCAGAGCAGGAAGAGTTTGTGAGTGGGCTGCATGATAAGAGCAGGGTAGGCGTTAGGCCGGGACTATAAAGCACATCTAAACCCACCATGTCTGTTTCTACGCACTTAAACAAACACTTTATCACTCAAAACTAATGATCTGTAATAGCAGAATGGGACTAAGCCTACACATTAAAAAGGCGTGTACGAGTTTGCATGCCGCTGTGGGTTCAATGTTCTTTGAGGGTTTGATGACAGACTGCACCATTTTAAAGGCTCCTCCACATGTGGCCAAAAAAATGCAGCTTTCTTCTGTCTAAAATTTGGAGAACACAACCGCTATCCTTTGCAGTCCTCAGTATTCCATAATGCATTGCAAATTCTTCAGTCCCAGACGCGAGTGTAGCCAGGGACCTTTGTTGTATGTCATTGCCCCATCTCTCTCTCTCCTTTCCTGTCTGCTCTATACTGTGTACCATCTTATACCAGATAACGCTGATGATGTTATGAGGCCAGGGTTATCTGGGCTTGAGCTTTGACACTTCATGTACTTAAGTGAAATGTTACAACTCGCACTATAAACCTCTGTACCATTCAATTTGGAAAACCAGTTTCTTAAACGGTCATATTTACACCTCTACAACGTTAAAACCCATTCGTTTTTTAACTCTGAGGGTAGACTATGTTATTTGTGCAGAAAATGCAGCCTAGACTCAAGTCCTCTGAAGGACAGACCTTTGCAGGCCTAGACTTTGGGAAGATCCAGCCTCGGAATTGTGACAAAGCTTTTTTTTGGTCGTAGACGCAAAGCACTCGACACAGAGTGCAGCAGTAGAACAAATGAGGTGAATGAAAAAGGCTTGTTATATGGAAACACGGCCATGTGTCACAACACACAGGCTTACAATGAGCAAGCAAGTAAATGAGACTGGCTGCATCCGATAGGCTTATAATTCTGAAAAAAGGGACATACATTATCAATAACAAAGGTAGTGTAGAAGCAGGCTCGGCCAGCCTCTCTTAGCAAAGCACTATTGGTTTTTATATGTGACTGATTACATGGGTGAGAGGTGGATGATCCAGCATGGACTCAACTGATAAGACCTTCGTACCGCATACTACCATGTAAACACACCAGTGGAGCTACTGTAAGGATCGACTCCCAGTCCTCAGCCACATCCCAGTCTGCTCTAGTCTTAATATCAAAGATAGTCTGCTAGTGTTGCTCTACGAGGACTAAACAAAAAGTTGTAGTTTCTTTTAATTTGATGACAAAAAACAAACAAAAATAATCAGGGGATTAACAAATGATCAAGGGTTTCGCCGTTAACTCGAGTTTTCTGGCCCTCGTGACGCACAGATGGCTAAGCAGGTGTTGTCTTATACAAGCTGCTCTGAATCAACAGAGTATACAAAACCAAAACTCCAAGGAGCTGAGTAGTTGTCTGGTCTGCAGCTCTGATTCAGGCCCCTCTCAGGGGCTCTGACAGTCCAAGGTCCTTTACCTCTTTAGTTAAACAGCAGCTGGAAAGTCAAAGCGGGACGGCCACACAGCGGACTCGTAGTTTTTCTGCCTTTTCAACCAAGATAGAAAACTGAATAAAATTCGACCAACAACAATCCGCGTCCATTTACTGAATCAGGCCTGTCCTTCATCACAGGGCGATTGCTGACAATCAGACTGGGACACAGCTGTCAGCAGGTCTTCGTTCTCCCAGGAGACTTTCCAATTTTGGTTGAAGTAATCGTTTAATTAATGTCCACTAAAACTCAACAAGATGAATGAGAATAACCCAGTCTACACTGGTGTGGAGTGCCCAATGTGACACGACAACAACAGGTAAAAGAGGAAGAGGATAGCGGTCACTAAGCAGAACCAAAATTAAGCCAAACAATAGAGACTGGGGATAAATTACATTGAGAAAGCGCAGCGTTTGGATCATCACAGTGGTGTGGTAGCATGTAGCACTTAGCCACAGTAGCAGCAGAATATACATCTGTGGGCGTATAGAGTCAGACCTGTGTGAGGGGTTCGGGGACAGAGGACAGGATAGGGGCTAGAGTACAAACAGCTGAGGGTACAGACAGCTGGCGGTAACCTTAGCACCTCGGAGGGGGAATTAACCCTTTCCAGGCCAGCTGAGGCAGCAGGAGGCTACGCGAAAAGACAGCCGCCATTTGACTCGTAGCGGTTCTCACCATTGGGGCCTTACGAGAACTACTGAATTCCTGTAAGGGACTGAGATGCTTCACCAGAACAGGACAACATGGCTGACTAAAAAAGGGACAAGGCCACTGTGTTCCAGCTTTTCCATATTACACTGCTCCATGGAGAATTAAATGGCTGCTCTTGCTTTCCTGTCACATGTCTACTCTGATCCAACCAGGACTGAGAGTTTGGCTTCAAAAGGTGTAAACGGATTAATCATCCAGGTTTGAGTCTAGGTGGTAATCTAAAAGGTCTATTCAAACTGCCACTATCTCTGTGACCTACATAGCACGCTTCCACTGACCTACTGCTTTGTTTGACCACCTCCAAGTGTCTCCTGTTCAACTGGCCAGTCTATAAACAGCGCTGGCTTTTAGTTCAGTGTCAAGGCAGCGCATAGTAAACATAGGCCACAGTGGTGTAATGCATTCCTTCAGAAAAGTAGTGTAGACAAAGCCTCTGCACTGTTATTTCCTCCGGAAGTCCATGTCCTGCTCCTTTTAATACAATCCTACACACCGATACAGTACATCATATCATCTCCATCACTAAAAGCTAACCCCTTCACTGTAATATTGGAATATACTGGAAGTCTGAATTGTGTGTGTATGTGTACGTACACACACACACACACACAACACACACACACACACACACACACACACACACACACACACACACACACACACACACACACACGTATATAGATATAGTTGTCAATTAATAAACTGTTCTTAATTTGCAGCGGTTTTGATCATGAAAGCCATTTCAAAAGCAAAAGTGCCAAACTTTACCTTCTTATTTGTGGAGGAATTGCTGTTTTTCCTTTCTGCCTTATGTTACATGAAACTACATATTTTGGGGTTTTGGTCAGACAAAACAAGCAATTTGAGGATGTCACGTTGGGTTCTGAGAGGCTGGGATGGATCTTTGGCACTTTGTTTTCAGACATTTTACCAAACAAATCGATTAATGAAATGATAACGTCATTTTCAAATCAACCTAACTATACTGCTCTCCTTGCGAAAAAAAAACAAAACATGGCATGGTAACAAATGAAGTCACAATTTATAGTCATGCGAATGGAGGGCTAAGTCATCTGGAATAAGCAATGAATCCTCTGGACTCAAGAGTGAACAGCCACGGAGAGAACCCTCCGCAACATGCTAAGTAATTTATTTAACAAGAGAGGGGCGTGATTTTACTCCAGCAACAGAGAGATCTCATATACATCCTGCCCCTCCTATGAACAAATGAGAAATCTTAATATAAAAAGGATGATGAGATCAAATTCAATAAAACAAAAATCACGAGAAACATCAACAAGCCTATTTACACACTCAAGAATTCTAGGGTTCTTTGGTTTTATTTTCTTCTTTTTCCAGATTTTGTGCATTCGTAAGGATACTATATATGGTAAAAGAATAAAAGCCTCCATTGCCCTATCACATTCACAGACCTCATACGAAAGACCCCGTTTTAAAGTTACAGGAAAGGAGAGGAGAGAGTAATTAAAGAGTAGGACACAAATGATTCCCTGTTCGTGAGGGATTAATCATTCCAAATTGAAGGTGACAACTGGCAGGCTCGTCCAGTGTTGTTTGGAGAGCCCATTGTGCAGTTTACTGGTGGCTGGCCCTCGTCTAATCTCCCATTTGCTGGCTCCCATCTCCCCCTCTGTCACACTGCCAGCAACATGGAATTCGCAGCTCCATTTGGGACTGCTAAAAAAGGCAAGGCAGCCCAAGTGGAGGAGGTGCAGCCAATGGCGGCTGACCTGTCCAGTTGCTTTCTGTAAAATAAGGGGATGGCAGGGGGAGGGGGAGGTTTGGGGGGGGTGACACATAACGTTGCCTTCCTCCACTGTAACACAGCCTGCTCTCCCTGTCAGAATCCCTCCGACAATACCGCCACCTCTCTCTACATGCAGTCTGTTTAGGAGCAGCCTTGTGATAAGAGCGCATATCTGAGTAAATTAACTTTCCATTATCTCAGTGATTCTCTCTTGTCACCTACTTCAAGCCAGTGCTCTGTCCTCACAACAGCAGTTAGATAGGAAGACAGAGGAAATGGTAGATTAATAATCACATCAGTTAATTTCTCTGGGGTGGGGAGAGCACACACACACACACACACACACACACACACACACACACACACACACACACACACACACACACACACACACACACACACACACACACACACACACACACACACACACACACACACACACACACACACACACACACACACACACACACACACACACACACACACACACACACACACACACACACACACAAAAAAAAAAAAAAAAAAAAAACACACACACTAATGAGCAGAGCAACAAAAAGTCTTCACCAGGATTACAACAGCAATATGGCACTGACAGCCAGATCAGTAGCGCCAGAGGAGAGAGGGGGGAAAAAAAAAAATTTTTAAAAAGGGAGGGGAAAACCAGAAGACCGTGATACTGAGAATTCTATACTAAGATGGATCCTCTCTAAGCAAACACGAGTTGTGGGATTTGCAATCCCCTTCCAAAAATATCCCAAAAAGCATAAAAACATCTGTTCTGTAGGCACGTCTGGTATTAAGAAGCAGCCAGAGAAGCCATAACAATCCAAAGATCTGATGGAGAGTGCCACAATAATTACAAAGATACGCTCTTTGTGAAGTGTTATTATTTAATAGCTGGTGTAACCACTTTACCCTCCACCTAGTCTCATTTACCTCTACGTCAGACATTACACTTCCCATAATGCCTTCTACAGCCCTGAACAGATTCTTCCGTGTGGGACTGTTGAAAGTAGATGCCAATTGATGTGTGCGGTGCTCTTCATTCTGATATCTCTCGCTTCTAGATTATATCTAGCAAGCTCAGTTTTCAGTGCCAGATTTGGGTTTTGTTGACCCGAGACTCAGCCTATTCAGTCTTAAACTTTAACAAACAATCACACAAAACTGTCAACTATGAAAACAAGATGTGGGGTGATACGAAGCCTGACTGATACTGTACGGCCCACTATAATAACTAATTTTAGTGAATAGTTCAGGAGAAATTTGACATTTCCAGAGCAGTGTTTTTCCACATTGAAATTCAGAAAGAAACTGTTGATCTGTTGGACAGCCTATGTAAAATTAATTTGATCAATTGATTTGTTCTTTTAATCCAGTAAGAGTAATATACGAAAAAGACTTTTAGCATAATGTCTACTTCACTTCACTTCTAAGAGTCTTCCTTTGGTTCTACAAAATGTCCTCCACTTCCCCCACCAGCCATTGCAAACTCAAACTCTGAACTGTTTAGACTAGCTTGGACTGTATGTATTACATACTAGTCTTGATGAATAGTGTCCAGACGCTGCAGAGGTGCACGCGGCGACCACGCATCATCTCTACTGCACGGAAATGATCCTTTCGAAATCAAAGCCTCCGTATCCACCTGCCATGTCCTAAACACAACGGCGCCGATCATCCTGACTCACATTATGACAAGTGTGTCCCTCTGTGTGTAGTGTTCACAGGGCCCATGCCGGTCTCCCACACTCATAATGGCAGCGGGTGGCAGAGGTCACGTCGTCACTACCAGCCACCTAAACAGGCGTCACATGAAACGGGAATATTTCGCTTAAATATTTCCATTCCGCCCACTCATATCTACATCCTTACCTCCCCTCTATATCACTAAATGAGTGGTGGGGGTGGGGGTGGGGGAATCACAGGACTCCAAAGACAGCTGCAGCTTATAAGGAATGCAAGGGGCCTCAGCCAAGAAAGCAGGCAGGGAAACCATACCATATATGGCAACATAGGCAGAATCTAATTTTTATCAATGAGCAGAGGGGGCATAAGAGTGGCTTAACATGCAAAAGGTTGATCTCCCATCCTTGACGGTGTATGGTACGTGTTAGTTAGTGCCTTGTAAAAACAGCACGCGGGCAAACTGGCCTGGAAGTGTGTCGGTCTTCAAAGGGGCGTACTTAAGCCGTGTAAACAGCAGAGGGAATCTCGGCTTCCAGCATGCGAGCGCACCAAGGTGTGGACAGTGAAGTTGTGTCTGCGGATGAATTTACCGCTTTGCTTTAACATCTCAAAGACCCAAGGTTTTAAGAACCCTTGCAGTAATGTAGTGGGAAATACAGGGATCGCAAACTGCAGCTTTTCATTAGGGACGAGAAGAGCCCGCTAATAATGATTATGGAGGAGTAGAAATTCATCTTTTGTCATTTAATTCAACTTCATTCGATCATGACAATTTTTAGAAGGTTTGCGAGTTTGAAAAACGGCACAAAATGTCTGATGTTCCAATGTTTTCAGAAATGTATGTTTCACCCATGAACACAAGACCACTCCATCACAAAAAAATCAAAGATAAACACGTCCATGTAGCAGACTGCATGTTTCTCATCCTAACACAACCCAGACCTGCTGTGATTTATCTCGGAGAGTGTCACAAGGCTTTCCTGGATGAGAGGTCAGAAAGGTAAAGTGCAGCCAGCTCCCTTTTGGGAGTGGGATAATTCTCTGCATTATCTGGCTTTCCCTTCACATTAGAGCCCTTTAAAAAAAGGACTACGGAGACTTTTGGTTTAATTAAAAAAAAATAAAAATAAAAAAGGACTTGGTGCTCAGAACCAAACCACAAGCCCAAAGCAGAGGCTTCACATATAACAAAAGTTCAAAACTGTGTTCACGATAGGACAAAGATCTTTTTCCGAAGCTGATGTGGGTTTGATTCATTTGCTCTCTTCGTGTGCTTATCGAGCCTTTTCTGGAGAGATTTCCCACTATATCCGTTAGTTACGCACTTATGGTGCTTTATCAGTTTTTTTTATTTGCAATGCAATTTATGTCTCTATTGGAAAGCAGACGGTGAGTCACACAGACTAACTTGAGTACCATTGTTGCTGAAAGCAGGGGAAATGGGCTGTGGGGAAAGGTACAGAAATGAGTGCATTCAATTTTGGGGCTTCACAGCTACAGCCTCACTACGATCTTCCCAAAAGAGATAAGAGTGTGTTCTTAATTTTTTGTCCTAACTGCCTAGAGGACAGGTCTAGACCTTTCCACTTTGTGATTCTAACCTTTATGTCGCCCATGCTCTCCGACTCAGACACCTGATAGGTGAGGTCTGTCTCCTCAAAGCCCGTGGCACTCATGCGCTGGTCCGTGGAGGGGTCAGAGCGCGGCGGCGAGTCCGGCGAGTTGAGGCATGTTTGGATCAGAGCTTTGCCCGTTTCACTTGTAATCATGGGTTGGAGTTTGCGGGTGGCAAAAGTGTAGACGTGACCCGTTTCGCTGGCCACAAGCAGCAGAACCTGGGTTCCCGTCAGGGTGGAGAGTTCATAGGCCTGGGAAAGAGAAAAAAAGAAAAATTCAAGTATGTAGCAGAGATGAGAGGCTAGAATTTAAACATCAGAAAGATATGGTTCACCAAAGTGGGGCTTGGATTACCTTCGTCTCATAGACAAAGTCATCTTATTCTCTACTGGAAAGAGAATGTAGGAGATTCCAAAGCGAACCTCTGAAAAAGCAATACCCTAGCAAAGAAAACACTATCTAAAACACTCCTGTAGTGAACTATGACGTATAGCACAAATGAAGCTAAAATAACATGAGATAAGGCTCCCAAAATAGAGAGCGGGATATAGCTGAAAGACTGATTGTAGCTGGGGACTGGCTTGCATAGGCAGGGGCAGTTGTAGTAACTCAGTCTTGACGGAGGACACAAGGAATTATTCTTAACACCCAGAGGTAGAGGACTGTGAAACATGAGGACACCATCACAGTCTGCTGCCTTGCCATTCAACACACACACACACACACACACACACACACACACACACACACACACACACACACACACACACACACACACACACACACACACACACACACACACACACACACACACACACACACACACACACACACACACACACACACACACACACACACACACACACACACACACACACACACACACACACACACACACACACACACACACACGTAAAAGAAAAGCACAAAGAGATTCAACTCCATCACACACACACCGAGGCTGAACTCCTGTGAAAGCCTTTTTATCTAAATGAGTCATAAGTTATGTGGAGGATGCTTCTGGTGCGGTGAAGGCGCTGTGCCATTACCATCACCTTGCTGAACACAGTACAGTCGGAGCTGGCTGATAGATGTGCCATTGTAAGCTGGAGCACAGGAGGAGGAGACAAATCACATTCAAATTAAAAGGATTTTATTGAGCGGTTATAAAAACCATGCATTCATGCTGGTCTGCTCCATCATGCTCAAACACTGTGTTCATTATGGGCCCTATCAGTCCAATCCTCTATATGTGGGCACATGCTGATTGTACAATTGTCTTTTGTGTGCAATAATATGATGACAGAGTACAGAAATGTTAATAATGGCCAGCTACTGCTATAGTGACTCAATGCTACACAGCGCTCGTTTCCCCTGAGCACTTTAAACCTTAATTACATAAGAGGTTTTTGATGCTTTGTGTATTGAAGAACTGTGTTAAAAAGGGAATCTCTGATTGTACAATTCACCTCAGTGCCTGCTAATGCAGCATTACAGAAGCAGGTAATGAACTACACAGCTCCAGTCCTCCTCTTCCACCACCATCTCCCTTGATTAGCGCTGGCCAACATCCAAGGCAGAATTGGACTAATGTCACTTTACATGTGCTCGGTGGCAGCGCAAACTAGATCCATTGTTAACCACGCAAAGTTACCTTGCTCTGCGAATGTTCTCATAAATATTCATGCACAGTGCAGGGGTCAACCCTGGCTGTAATTGGTTCCACGGTCATACAAAACTTCCTAGTCAAGCCTATATATCAAAATAAAAAAAAAAGGAGCAGAAGATAAAGTCATGGACGCAAACATGTACATATGTAGTTGTGCAATTAAAAAAAAACTAAATACAGTGGCTTATGTTCCGGGTGTTATCTTGGCAGTTAGAATACTAGTTTCCGGGGACTAGTAGGCGAGCCAGTTTCAGAGCCCTGGTATTGTGCATGTTGGCTCACTTGCATGGTGTATTGAGGTACCTAAATTAAATGGTGCCACAACTTATATTATTAGTTACATTTGTGCTTTTCCTGCTATGACAAGTCAAAAATGTCAGCCATGAAAACAGCCTATTACAAAAAAAAGCAAACATGAAAACATACCCTTTACTGGACAACTATTGGAACAAAAAATAAATAAATAAATAAAAAAAAAGGAACCACAAGTACTAATATAGTAATCCTGCACCTAACAATTTGTATTGTGCAAGTATTTACATGCACATAATCTAAAGCCTAGGCCTATATAAGAGAAGAAATGGGCCTATGCTTAGCACACCACATCTATCAAAATTAAATCTAGGCTTTTCCTAGAACCAGTTTGACACCAGTCTACTATGTATCTTCCCACTCCACCCACCTCTCAATTTCTCTGATGGCTGACAGTGTAGGCATCATTTCAAAAAAAAATTCTATCCACACAGTGTGTCAAATAGTGTTCATGTTGCCAAGAGCCTACATAAAGACACCTCAGTTTCCACGACAACAGTCTGAAATACATAGAAAGAGAAATACAGCGGAGTACACAAAACAGGCGCTTCAAAGTAACACAAGAACAAATGAAAACTCTTGCACTTCAATAAAGCATTGTGTTTATTTAAGGTCATAATGGAAAATGACCATGTCTACAGCAAAACAACCGTTTTGCTTTTGGTCACCAGCTGACCTCTTCTCCAAATGATCAACTTAAGATGCCTTGAGGACACACAGCAATACTTAATCATGGAGGTAATCATGTGTTTGAGTTCTTTCGTCTTTAATGTCAACTGCTTGTGTGCCAGACCCAACTAACAAAACTGAAACCAAGACAAGTCATCACTGGATGAGGCTAGATGCTTGTATCGAAATGTGTAGTGCCATGATGCATGCACAGACAGTCCCCAGCTTCTCTCTTCTGTTCCAGTGCTCTCTCTTTCTGTCCTCTCTGATCCCGTTTCCCTGGGGGTTTAGTCAGCTGTTGGCACCTATAGGCCCGCTGCTGCTCACCACCGCATGGCTGCCGCCTGCAAGCAGAGCCTTGCTTTACAGTGACAGAGGGAACAGCCTGTGCACTGAGGGCTACTGATGGGAACTACTTCCAACAGTTCTAGGCCTAGTCTGTCTGTGTATTACTGCCTGAATGAGTGTGTCAGTTTATCTGGAAATATGTGTGCTTGTCAGGGTGTGTGTGTGTGTGTGTGTGTGTGTGTGTGTGTGTGTGTGTGTGTGTGTGTGTGTGGTCATAAATAGAATTGTCATTTGCTCAAGTCTATTTAAAGCCAATCGCCTGTCATGAATGTTCTGACTCCCTCACATCCAGTGAGTCAGTTTATGCCACAATTGTTTTTGTCTTTTATAAAGAAAGACATTTGGATTACAGTTACTACAGGTGAAAAGTCCATAAACATAATGTAAGCCCACTATTATTATAAGTACTTTCCCTATGATGTTATATATATATATATATATATATATATATATATATATATATATATATATATATATATATATATATATATATATATATGAATGAACACACACCACAGCACCATATATTATTTCTCCAGTATGGCCAAACAACACTCAAATCAAAGGACTGTAGGCTAGTTGGATGAGATACAAAAGGATATCACCTGACTTACCTTTTTCATAATACCAGTCTTCCTCTTGCTGAAAGTGGTGTACCGTCTCAATTTGTTGTCAATAAATTCCATCTTTATCTTTACTCGCCCACGTGTTTTCTTCCCTGGCTTGGCCCCGGCGACCCCTCCGGGTATCATGCCGTAACCTCCGGGAGGTATTCCCACCTCCTGCCCCGTCACCGCAGCTTCCATCTCCCCTCTCTCCCGCTTCACCCCTCTCCTGCTGTCCCCGAGTGAACCCACTGGGTCATCATCATCTCCGGAGTCAGAGTCATTGTCCGAGCCGCTGCACATAGGAGCACTTTCTCTGTCCGGGTTGAACCTGGCTCCGTGAGGCAACACAACTCCCGCGTTTAGCCCCACCATGCTGCCCTGGACGGCGGTCTGTAGAGGAGTCACCCCAGTTCCGTTCCCCGGTCTCGCACCTCTCGGACCCCCTGGACCATTAGCCCCCAGCATCCCGACGGAGTCTCTTTCCCCCTGTCGCCCGGTACTGTCGCTGACCCCCTGTAAAGCTAGCCCTGCTCTGACCAAAACGGGACGGATCCCGCTGCCGACAATCCCCGAACCGTGTCCTGTGTTACCTCTGCCTGAAGGTGACCCGTTTCCAGATGGTGCCGATCCAACCCGGCTCGGTAACATTCTATTTACTGAACCGAGTCTCGAAACACCAGCCAGGAGAGCTGGAGCGCGTTGTCTAGTAGGCTAAATGGCTGATAAAACGCATACACGCCTGGGCCAAAATGTAAACAAACCAGACCAGTTGGAGGTTTGGAGACTCCAGGAAATTACCGAGACAAACTTTCAAAAGTGATGCTGGCCCTAAGACCCCTCAATCCTGGCTCAGTATGGTTCACCCTCCTCCTCTATTTCCAAAACTCTGAGCACTTTCTCAAAAAGGAAAACGCGAAGAGCGCCCTCGATGTCAATCCGCCATGTCACGTAGTCCGCATTGTAAACCGGAAATAACGCTAGTGTCGGCCTGTCGGCGTCTGAATGCTCATTTTTACTCCACCAATACCGCGATATTGATATTTTCGTCGTTTAGGGATGCATAAAAACATCAATTTTTTTAACAGCGTTTACGACAGCGGAGTAATAATGCAACCCAGGAACTACTTCCCTCCTTATAAAGAGATACAATGTTTCCTTATATGGTGCTGTCTCTCCTTATTTGGTGAGTCACAGCGTCGCCTATCGATTGGCTGAGGATTATCTGAGCAGCGCTGTCATTGGTCAACAAGGCACCTCATTGGAATAAATACCAAAATGGTTGCGCTACCAACAACGTCACCGTGGATAGGCAGAGGCACCAAAATAACAAAACATCCAACTTTTTTATTCCCTACAGGTTGTACTGTCATACCACAAACCACGTTTTCCCATAGTTTATACTTAAAATATATATCTTAATGGTCTTCATTGGCCGAATAACTTGGAATGATTCTGTCAGAGGAATTGTTTTTTTGAGTTTAGATGAGATGTAGGCCTACAGTATTGTATTGCTGTTGGTGGATATATAAGATTAGATAAATTCTACTTAAGATCCCAAATAACTCTAAGATCACATACATATGTTCCTATTTAATTTTTTGTTGCACTGTATACATAATCTCTTTTTTTATGGTGGAATACTCTCCTAGCACACACTAATTACCTTAAAGACTAGGCCTGCATCACACTAACGTTTTCAAGAATTGCAACACCACTGTTCACAGTGCTGGAAAGCTGAATATGGTCTTTGAGTATTTGTAATTCACTGCAAAAGCATGCATCTTGCATTCAACATATTGCAGTGCCGGGAAATGATTGTAACCTTGCATAGTCAGGAAATGATTGTAACCTTGCATAGTTTTCACGGCAGACGTGTTGACATGTCATAGTAGGTAGCACAGGTGTATTCAAAACCATTAATGATGGCTGCATTCCACTCAGGAGAGGCCCTGGTATTGTGCATGCTGACTCACTGAAATAGCCTACTGGGACACTTGATGGAATTGAGCCATTGTTAAGGTTATCAATTACAGCTGCGATTTTCCTACTATGACAAGTCCAAATGTCATACATGACATAGATTATAGCAGGAAAAGCACAGGTGTTACTTATAACATTAACGTTGCCTCAGCTCTATTAAAATTTCCCAGTAAGCCGTAACAGTGAGCCAGCATGCACAGTACCAGGACCCTGAAACTGAAGCAGCCAAACGGAGTTCAGCTATCATTAATTTCATAATTAACACATGTGCTTTTCCTACTGTGATAAAGGTTCATCACAGGAAAACCTGTCAAAAGGCCCGTTGGTGTCCATATCTGACAGTGTTTGAAATGATGCAGTAAGCCCTACCCATCTGGTACTCCAGACAGGTTCAAACAAATGCCACTTCTTATGGTATTTGAAAATGGTTTCTCAACCCAAGATTTGTTGGCAAGCTGCTACGGGTTTTTCATTGAAATGTAGCTTATGGGCTTTTACTACCACAAGTGCTCCTTGAGCTTAAATGCACTTGGGGAAAAAAGTTGTCACAATATCACAAGTATTGAATGAGTTGGACTAGAGTTGAACAGTAGTAAGTATGGACAATTTAACATGCACTGAATGACAAAAATACATCTAACATACCAACACTAATAACTGTATTATACATTGGCTTTGAGGATATGAAAAACTCAAACATCTACAGTGAACTGCTAAAGTCGCCTGTGGGCACCATATCAATAATTAAACATAATGCCATATAAACATTGTCTCTAATCCAAGACATGGAATCATACGGGAATCCTCTTTTGCAGCTATAAAAGGACATGTTAGCGTTTTTTCAACTCTAAACATAATTATATGGAGAAAAAAAATATTTGGCAAGCTTTTAGGATCAGGTTTAAAAAGACCTACAGGAGATATACACCTCCCTCTAGTGGTTAATAAGAGAACTTTTTGGATTAGCAGTAAAACAGAACATTATATTCTATTTTAATGTAGCTGCAAGCAGGAGCGGTCATGAAAACTCATCAGCTGGCTTACAAGTGGCAACATTTTGAATGCATTACAGTTAATACATTCCACAAATATAACACTCACCAGGCTACCACAGTATATTTTACTTTATATTATATTCCTAAATTTTTATCTGCTGCACTATTTTATGTATTATATTCTAATTAGACTGCTTGACTGTAATTGTTGTGTAGATGGCAATAAAAGATCTTGAACAAATTCCCATGATCCTTTTCCATGATTCAACAGCTTTTTGGAAAATGCCTAAATGTGTTTCAGCAGCCAAATACCTAATTTGCAGTTTTCTTGTACAGGCTACATTAACAAGGAATAGTTAAAAAAAAGCTTTGAAAGCAAATTTTTATACCAAACTAAAAAAGAAGAAAAAAACCACACCAAAAACTGATATTTTGGAGACAGTCAGTGATGTGGTTCTTGAAGATGTGCCATTAAGTATTAACCACAACACATTGGGTAAAAACACTGAACCTTTTATTGACAGCAGCATGTATACTTTTGTATATATCTGTGATTACTGTGAACACTTGCTGAAGCAGATTAAAAAAGGAGGTCTAGGTGTGAGTGCCTAGCATTCATAAAAACAACATTACACTAAAAACAACGTATAAAAACAAGTTCATAAACAAAGGCCATTGCATTTGATTAGATAATGTAAAAAAAAAAAAAAAAAAAAAGAGAGCGAGAGGGAAAACAGATAAGATAATCCTTCATTTACCAGGCACTTAAATGAGTACTGGTGACCAGCAGTCACTCTTTTTTGACCTCTTTTGTACTTTGTGTTAACATATTCAGATGGTTACCAGACTGAACGCACATTGAGATGTTGAGATTCTCACACCGTGAAAATGAAAACATAGCATCAGAGAAGTACCTTTCTGTTCTAAACATAGTTTAAAAAAAAAAAAAAAGACAGGACCTTCATCATAAATAAACAGGCACCTGCATGTCCTACTACACAACATGATAGAGAGATAAAGAGGGATATTCTTTTTTAAGTGAAGTTAGTGCATGGCTTCTACATTATTTACACATTGCCTGGTGTGACGGTCCACTTTGGAGCATTGCACAAAAGAACTGGACCCGGAAGGGGAGACTGTGATTGGACCTCTGGAGCAATGATGTTGCAGGTTAAACACAGTGAATGGCTGCAACATGCCTGCAACACGATAATGTTGATGTGATAATAATGGGGGTTCTTACCCATTGGTCGTGACCAATAAAAAGCACCTCAAAGTTAATACAAGAACAGAACACACTCATAAAAACGTACAAAGCCCACACTGGCGCAATCTCATCTATTCAATATATTTCATTGGCTATGATCTTTTTTTTCCATGTTCCTGAAGTGTTACCATAACACCGATCGCTTATTCCACACGTTTTCTCAAAACGCAAATCACGAGCATAACGGACGACGAACCTTCATGCAAACCCTATTCCACTTCTTCTTTGAATGTACACCGCAGCATGGGAACAGTTCAGAGGCACACACACACACACACACACACACACACACACACACACACACACACACACACACACACACACACACACACACACACACACACACACACACACACACACACACACACACACACACACACACACACACACACACACACACACACACACACACACACACACACACACACACGAGGATGTTGGTGTGTAGCTAGTCGTCTCCAACAGGATTCAGGTGGCGGACTCATGATGCAGCTGATTGGATTTTAAATCCAAGCAGGCCAGCTGAAACGGTGTCACTCAACACACTCCGAAGTGGCTGAAGCTTCAATGCTCCACTGAAGTCACATTGTGTCCCACTTTCCCTTCAATATTCTTTCAGACTTGACAGAGCAGCGGATCTAAATTTCAGGGGGTTTTCCTAAGCTTCCGACCAATACTTTCTATTGATCTGAGCCAGTGAGACCACTGTAACATACTACAAAGCAGTCGGAGGTTAGTGTGAGCGCGTGTGTGTGTGTGTTTGTGTGCGCGTTTGTGTGGAGGGGTAGAGGCACTGAGGTTGTGAGACTCCGTGAAAACAAAGTGTCTCTGGGACAGAGCGGCCGCAGACAGGCAGGCAGAGTCACAGTGGAACCACAGACAGGGAACTCGAGGGGAGGGTCATCCATGCTGCGGTTAAGGCAAACGTAAACTCCTGGCACTGCTCACAGGAAGCAATTTATACAAACGTTGATTGCGTTTCCACTGATATAGCAAAGGAGTCTTATCCACACATCCCACGGTTTGAAATGCATATTTAAAAAAAAAAAAGTGTTTTCTCCTCAACCCTCTTCCCTGAAATGTGTGAGACTAATAATCCAGCATTCCTGTCTTTATTTTTTGGGGGGGGAGGGGGTTGGTCAAAGTTCCCCTCTGATGTGGGGTTATGGTCGTCTCAGACTTTACTGTCAGAGGGCAGCTCTCCCAGGGTGTGGACGATTTCAGTGAAGGAGGGGCGCTCTTTGAGGCTCAGCGCCCAGCAGCGGACCATGAGCTTGTAGATTTTGGTGGGGCATCCGTCTGGAACGGGCAGCTTCAGCTTCCCTGTCTGCAGACCTAGTGGGGGCAGAGGACCAGCAGAGAGCAGAGAGAGGGAGGTTAAACCACCTCACAAACATGGACACACATGGTTGTTGACTGAAAATATATATATATTTTTTTTAAGATTGCAACATTTAATGGATATTCTTCCCTGGAGAACTGATTACATACCACCTCTCTGATCTCTACATCTAACAGAATATTCAAACAAATTCAATGACCAGCAGTTTCAATGAGTCAGGAAAGACCTTGTCATCTTGTTCTTTGTGTGTGCCGAATCAGAACCCAGACGAAAAAAAATAAGCACCTGAGGTCGCCTGGGTAACCTCACCTGATGGAGCGTGCGCCCCCATGTGCTCAGGCTCAGTCCTCGCTGCAGCGGCTGCAGGTTCAATTCAGACCTGCAGCCCTTTGCTGCATGTCATTCCCCCTCTCTCTCCCCTTTCATGTCTAAGCTGCCCTATCAAATAAAGGCCTAAAATGCCAACAAAAAAAACATCATACTGACCTTCCAGCACCTCGTCATCGCTGAGTTTGGTATATGGCATTTCCCCGTGACTGAACACTTCCCACATCAACACTCCAAAGGCCCACACGTCAGACTTGGTGGACTGGTCGTCTTCGAACACAGACTCTGCTGGGAGCCAGCGCAGCGGGATCCATGCCTGTCTGTAGTGGTAGTACTCACTACATACAGGTACACAAGAGACATGACAAGGAGATGGAAACAACACAGATTAGCCAGGTGAACAGATGTCTCAGAGTTTGAATCATGCCATTTAATGGGGTTGATGATTTAAGTGGGGGATTGTTATTAAATCTAACAGACCTGTTGTAGACGTCCTTGCTGAGGCTGAGCGACGACACTTTAATGCGCCTCTCACTGTTGATCAGGCAGTTTCGGGCGGCCAGGTCTTTGTGAACAAAGCGGTGATTGGACAGGTGCTCCATCCCATGAGCCACCTGGGCACAGATGGAAACCTGAAGGGGAGCAGAAACATACAGAGCAAGAAAAAACTGTCAAGGTGGAGTGACTTTGGGAATACATCTACAAGCGGCAAGAATTACCAAGTTTCCTTGGATGCATCAGTTAATAAGGAATAGTTTAACATTTAGTAAAAAAGGTTTCCACTGACCAAGAAACTGTCCAGCACATAACTATGACTTCCAATTTCTACACTCTGGCTTTCATACAAATTTAAAAAGGTGCAGTAAGCAATGCTTACGATTCAAGGACAGATAACTACTGGCCAGCTGGCACATTCACATGCTGCCTCCCATCTCCCCCCCCCTACCATCAACTGACGCTGCCTGTTTGCAATGTTTTGTGGCTCATGCACTCCTTTCTGTTTTTTTTTCTTCCTTTTACACAGCCAGGGCTGTGTATTAACACCTGATTTCTTTTCAGCGCACACAGAAAGTAGAGAGCTAGGTGACCATGAGGAGATATTCACTGAATTTGACAAAAAAAGTGTATTGGAATAACATCACTTGCTGTACCTTTTTTAAAAAAAAAAAGAAGAAGCTTTAGAGGTGCTGGTAGGTGGATTTCTTAACCTTTGGACAGAGCCAGGTTAGCTGTTTCGCCATGTTTAGTCCTTATGCTAAGCTATGCTAACGGTCTCCTTGCTGCAGACAGTGGTACTGATCCTATTAAACCCTCGACAAGAACATTGATTTTTCAAAATGTCTAAAAGGGAACATGATGTCGCAAGGAACGGGAATGTTTACAAAAACATCAACAACCTTAATTTGCATGGCAGATGGTGTACACAGCAGGATGCTGTGAGCTGGATCCTGGTACAACTTTCCACACTTACTTTGGTCTTGGTGCTGATAGGCTGAGATTTGACCTTGTCATCTTTGCTTTTGGAAATTCTCAGGAACTGCTTTAGGTCTCCCTGGTATGATAAAAGCAAAAAAGAGCGCATTAGATCAGGTAAAATAACTGTAATTCTTCTGTGCGTGCGTTTCTATTTCTGTGCGCTTACCAGGTCATAGTACTCCAGGATCATGTAGTGGGGCTCGGCCTCCCTACACAGGCCCAGCAGGCGGACAACGTTGGGGTGGCTGAGCTTGGCGAACATTTCAGCCTCACGGCGGAAGTCGAGCTGGAGCTGTTCATCTCTGGTCTGCAGGCTCTTCACCAACACCACCATCTCCTCCTCGCTCTCCTCGATACCCTTAGCTTTGCAGAGCAGCACCTCACCAAACTCCCCTTTGCCTGAATACACATTCACACACACGCCACAGAGCAAATGGCAGAGCACATGCTCAAAAATCAATGTCGCACATACTGGATTTATTAAGTGAAAGCACGGTTATGTCACAGCTTTAAGATCAAGTCACTTCAGGCAATACAGACAAAAGAGAACGGTATAAATCAGTCTACCCAAAGTAGTGATGGTTTGTAGGTTTGCTCGAGGAAAGTGGAGCTTATCGTTGTTGACATGGCTGTGGCGTTTCTCGGTTGTTGCCATGGTACCCATGTTGGTGAGTGCCACCTCTTCCTGGATCTCGGCGGTGGTGTGGCCATTTTGTTGAACAGCGCCTCCTGATGAACACAACACACAGGGACAAAGGTCATAGACACTGTGCACATCTTAATGGGCATGTGTCAAAGAGGATAGTTAACAAAAAACAAGTCTTAACTGTGGCCCAAAGAGACAGTTTAGAAATGACACCCATAGACAAATGATTTTATAGCTAGTATGCAATTTTTGTGGTTAGTAGTTGTGCTGTTCAAAGTAAATCAATCTGTGACTTCTGAATTTCACTACCAAACTATCAAACTTCATAAAGACAACATTTTTCCAGAAATGTAATATTTCTTGTGTTCGGAGATGTTTTTCAAAAACTGTTTCACCATCGTCTGCAATTAGTTTTATTTTTCCCCCAGCATTGAGCAGCTGCTCCATTTCCTTCTGTACAGCAACTTACTCATAAATCACTTTTTTTTTGCTGCATATTGATTGTTGAGTATGAGTATTGTGTCACTTTTTCACAAACCGAATCTGCCCAGAGTTAGCGTCTACTGTGGAACTAAAACAGAGCCACAGCAGGTGCGTTGTCAGTAATGGGCCAGGGCGGCACTGGCCCGCCCACTTTACTCACTGGCCCGGCCGTCCAGCCAAGTTTGATCAAAATACGTTTTGTTTTACGAAAAATATTCAAATGTATGTTTAAAAAAAAAAAAAAAAAACAGTAACATAACTAGTTATGGATGTTTAATGTGTCTTCTCTTCTGATTAAAACAAAACTGTTTAAACCATAGAAAAAGGATCAAACGATTAGGAAGCCTTGGGACGTAGGCGGTTGCTATGGGAACAACAGGCAGACTCTCCGGGCTGCCTTCAGCAGCTCACGTTAGCTAGCTGGCTTTTTAGACAATGTACCATGGATGGGTTAAGCATTGTACTGTTAAAAGTTACCACGACAACCATGGCTTCTCTTTAAAGTGGTATGGACAGTTTTCTCGGATGGAGCACAGTGTAAATAAGGACGAGCTTTTCTGCAACATGTGCAGACATTTCCCCAGCGGAGCTGACAGCCCATCAGGACTTTGTCTGAGTGCTGCATGGCCCTCACAGAGGTAACATTAAGTAAAACGTGTTTCATGCTTCTTGCGTTATTATTTAAGTAACCTAATCACCTTCCTATTTAGCAAGAAATGGTGAACACTGATGATGGCTTCTAGCTGAAACGCGTTTGTGTTTTACACATTAAATAAGATAACTTATCTGTGAGTGACGTCGTTTTTAGTTTTCTTTGATCTTGTCACTGCCGTGGACTTGATACACTGTCTAAGATTTGGCGCCTTGCTGGCCACTTTTCATTATATCTTTCATAATTCAAACAATGCTTGGCTGGAAGTTTTCATTCTTTGATTTTCTTTTACTGCTGGTAGCACATTTGCTGCTCATGATCTGACCAAATAGTCCTGAAGCAACAAAGCTGTTATAAATGCAGGTGCAAATATATTTTAGCCTGAAAAGGTTAAAATCGACATGCTTTTTGTCTATATTGTTGAGTACAAACTTTTTAGACTGAGTTTTGTTGGTTGAGCATGTTGTAGACAGTACTGCTATTGCCGTTGTAATGCAGTATATGTTGGAAGGTAACATTGTTGTTTTTTTCAGTTTGTCCTTTTTGCTACTTCTACGTCTTTTTGAAAATGACCCACTCCCTTTTGCACCGGCGCGCCCAAAATACTATTTCTGCCTACGCTACTGAGCTACAGTCTCAGCAAATTGATTAGAACTTTAAATGCAATACCCAAGATAAACACAAGATGGCAGCAAATATCCTAAACCTTTCTACAACACTTTGAGGACCATGAAATTGAGGGAATAGCAACTACTCACATTAACTTCCTGGCTGATTTTTACAACTGCTTAATCATAAACATTTCTTCTCCACCAAACATTTATACCGTTGAGACACTCCATCTCCGGCTCTTCTCCGTCCTGGCCTTTCTGCAGTCTTTTGTCGTGGCGTCTCTTCTTGCAGTAGAACATGAGTCCCAGCACTACGATGATATAAGCCACGGCTGCCCCCACTGACAGGCCGATGGTTTGGATCATCTTGTAGGGAGCCTTGTCCTCATCTTCTTCAAAGGAATGATTCGGTTTGTCTGTTGGAGACAGACAGCAACTGTGGTCAACTGAAAGTGCCCTGAAAAAGTACTGGATGGGTTATCTTTAACACATCCAAGTCTTAAATTGATATCCCATATTGTGCTACATCTTTCAGCACATTTTTTTTGTTTTAGCATCATAAAAGGGTATGCAAATGTTTTGGCTTCCAAGAATAGGCTTGATGCAAATCACTTTGAACAACAGGGGGTTTACTGTTGAAAAAAAATCCACTTCTTATGATGTGCAAAGTTAAACCCCATGCAACACCTATAAGGAAGCTGTTAACAAAACTACAAAACTACTCTACGCTCTACACAAGCAAATGGTAAGCTCTTATCTTCTTTCTAGATTAAAAGGTACTTTACTACCACAGTCCATAATACATTCATTCAACAAGTTATTTGGTAACACTTTATAATAATGGTACATGAATTACCATGAATTCATGCAAGAAAAAGCAGGAATTCATTCATGTAGTACTTGATGAACTATCAGTAATGTACAAGGATTAATAGTATCTCATGCATGACTTAATGCAGGAACAATACGTTAATTAAAGCATCAGTTAAGTTATTTCAAGAATCATGATTTCTGATTTATTAATGATGTTCATGTCTTCTTCATTGGTAAATATGTAGTTAAAGTGACATGAAGCTAAAAAAAACTGAATTGTAGTGTTGTAATCATGATTGAGTAAACATGAATTCTTCAATACCTTATGTTTGTGGCCCTTCAAATAAAGTGCTGACCTAGTCCATCTTTTTTTTTTTTTTTTTTTAAAAGATGATTTTCTGGCATTTTAGGCCTTTATTTGAGAGGACATCTTAGAAATGTAAGGGGGGAGAGAGGGGGAATGACATGCAGAAAAGGGCCACGGGTCAGAATTGAACCCGTGGCTGCTGTGAGCCCCAACCTGGTCCATCTTTAACATTGATAAATACCATGTGATTAATGGTAGCATCAAATTAAATGTATTCAAAATTAAAAGAGTGGGTTTGCAAATGATACCAAGGCCACTAAATTTACACAAAATACAGTATACTGCAGATGCATTTTAAAAGTTGCTTTTAATCACAACAAGATAAGGCACTTAAACAGTATGGCCTGAGAACAATGCTTAACTAAGTACCGTACATAGGATATTTATGAATTTTACTTTTTACTAACTTATAATGGTCTGTACTATGTTTTTATTTGAGGAATCACAAAGATGATTGCTGCAGGGTTTTTCCTGGCTCAGAATGGGCCTTTTGGGGGGGGACCATGCATGGCTGTAAGCATGATCGGTCCGCGTGCAGTAGAGGCAATGAGTCTACCTTATTTGACAGAAAAAAAAATTCCTCTATGCAGGAAAAACCCTGGAGATACTATAAATCCTTGTACTATTACTGATAGTTCATGAAGTACTACATGAATGAATTCATGCTTTTTCATGCACAAAGTCATGCATGAATTAATGTACCATTATTATAAAGTGTTACCGGTTATGTTTCGGAGCTGCCCTGTTACCATGGTTACCAGTCTGGCTTTGTTGGGCAGTGGTGTCACGCTGAACCTGACTAGCTACGGCAAACATTTTAAATTCAATTGTCTCCCACTTTGAACTAATCTGGAATACCATCCTGCTACTTTGGGCGAAAATGAGTTGATATGAGACACTAATGGATGTGTGTGACTGTAATTTTCAGCTTCAGTCAGCACACAAGGAGCCACAGAGTGTGAAGCGTTATTAGATCTAACGTCTGCCCAATCCCATCACCCCAGTGACAGCTGTGGCGTCAGAGATGTGGCTGTGATTATTAACTTGTCCAGATGGATGACAGACAGAGGGTGAAGGCTTAATTAAGGCCTTCATCCTTCACTTGTGATCGTGGCTTACGCCCCATGTGTGCACCTGATAAAGGACACTTGCGTATATATTTGTGTGCCCATGTGTGTTAAACTCACCCACTACATACAGCTGAGCCACACGGTCTTTGATGCTGCAACTGTTTCCGGCCACACATGTGTATCTGCCCGTGTCATCTGTAGTAACATCTGTAATCACCAAGGAGCCATTGGGCATCTTCTGGAACCTGGAAGAAAGAAGGGACGGAACAGATGAAGGTCTTTCACAACAAAGACCAGTACACATACACAGTTATTCTTATCTCTCTCTCTCTCTCTCTCTCTCTCTCACTCTCTCTCTCACTCTCTCTCTCACTCTCTCTCTCTCTCGATAATTAGCATAATCAACACCCCTAAAATTGCTACATAAGGCTGCCGGTTCCGCTCCGTTTCTAGATAAGTTTCATTCACAAAAATGTTACTCAAGTGTTAAGAGAAGAACTTCACATCGCTGAGCCCACTGTTGGAAATTAAAAGACGAAAACAGAACACACTTAGCGCCGTCGGTCCTGTTATTTGAGTACTCCAAACTATTGGTAAATATTAATAATTAAAGAAATAAAGACTTCCCATAAAGCACTCTTATGTGCCACTTCAGAACAAATCTGTTAGTACGAGACATTCTTTAATGAGGCCCATTGTATTCAGGTGTGTAATACTATATTAGCACAAGCTAAATCTATAATGAATGCACAGACATGATAAAACTGCAATCATTCCCATTTGGAACCTGTAATCACATAGTTTAATCCTAATCCAAGAATCAGGTGAAACAAGTGTCTCATTTACCTCCTGTTCTTACTGATGTCCAGCGTCTTGTCTTTGACCATCCAGTGGATGTGAGGCTCGGGGTCGCCGGTGGCCTGACAGTGCAGGATGGCTGTGTGACCTTGGTACACCGTTGTATTTTCTGGTTCCACCTTAAAGCGAATGTACACTATATGTGCACACACACACACACACAACACACACACACACACAACACACACACACACAACACACACAACACACACAACACACACACACATTAATACACCACAACTGGGCCACAACATTTCCTTTACAGACTGTGGTGACTGTGGTTAACATCTCAGTTACACTCTACAACCCAAATGCAATTCATTACTGGGCAATAAAAAGGCCACCAAGCACACAATAAATGCTGCTGTGTTTGCCACTTGATGAGAATGATCAATGACTCAGATGTACCTAGACCACAATTACTTTGTCTCAGTACATTTGCCCCAATGTGGGACTGATGACTAGTATGTCAGTGTGGCTCTTTCTAACATAATTCCCTGCTTTTAGGATGTTGAGTGAGCAGTTTACCGGCCACTATGAGGGCCACCAGGGCTCTGATCTCCCCCTGGAGGCTGTTGGAGGCGATGCAGGTGTAGTTGTTTGCGTCGCTGCGGGTGACTTTGCTGAAGTGGAGCTGGCCGTTCTTCTGCTCCACCCGAGGTGGCAGCTCTCCTCCGTCTGCAGGGGGAGACAGAGAGACACACAGGGACAGCGGGGTTTAGGTGGGCTGAGTCTGGAGCTGCATGTGGAATTCAAGTGGTTAAATCGACTCAATCATGTCAAACGCCGATGAAAGGGGGAAATGATCCGTGGCGATGAACCGTCCTCACACTTTGTTTTTTTTGCAGATTCTGCGCATGTTTCTACACATTCTTGTGGAAAAGGCATTTGTCAGCGTTAGCATAAAATAAATGAATGATAATGCTGCATTTTGGATGAGGGGTTTCTTTAATTAAGTGTTAAACAGTCATTATTTGACTTAACCCTTGTGTTGACTTCGGGTCACATTGACCAGTTTTCAATTTTTGTTTTATATCAGAAAATATGGGACGTAGAAATAAGCGCTGAAAATGTGTAGAAGAAAAATGTTATAATTTAAAACATTGGAAAAAGCAAAAACAAACTGTGAAAAAAAGGAGTCAAAAACGTCGAAAAGACGGGAAGACAACACGAGGGTTAAGATATTGTGAGCTATGATTAAGCCAGCGGCGTGCACACCTGCTTTGGTCCAGCGGATGGTTGGGCTCTCTCGGCCTTTAGCTGAGCACTGGATGGTGATCTCGTTATCCAGCTCTAGGCACTGAGAAGGCTGGGGGGTCGGGGTGAACTTCAGCTTCTCTGAAACACAAGTCAAAACACCACACACACATTACACATGTGGTAAACACGGAGGAGAGGAGAGGGGAGGGGTTGGGGAATAAGCACATTAGCTGACGGAAATCATGTTCGGACACATTCAGGGAAATGCACAAATGTGCACACAGATCTGATGGGTATAATAACTGAAGTTTATCAGAGGCTGAGATCATATAAACAGAGAGATTGGCCAGACTATCAGCGACATGTCAGGCCATCTATCACAGTAATCCTATAGCGGCGGAGCTATGCTGATAGGAATTTATCATGGCTATATTGTGTTAAAATGGAGGCTAGAACAAAGCTGCCGTGCATGAGGCATATTTTACACCTCTGTGGGTGTCCTGCAGGACGCCCAGAGACACAACATGGACATGTTCTTTCTATTTTAGGAAACACACACATTCACACTCACAAGCCCACAGGCACGACCACATTTGCTTTAGATTTACTCTCGACGCTGTATTACTCATTATACCCTGGATATGATTTCACTCATTACACATAATCTTTCAGTCGCTCTGGGGAATAACTTCAAATATTTGCTCAGTATACACTCAAAGTATAATCTACTGTATATACTGATCAACTGAGTGATTCTCTCACAGCTTACCAAGCACAATAACTCGAGCTTGCCCAGACAGTCGGCCGCCTACAGTCTTGGTTTCACAGCCGTACATCTGGCTGTCGTACACCTCCACATTGTTGATCCTGAGGGTGCCGTTAGGGAATACCTTAAAACGAGAGTCCTAGAGATAAGGAAAGAGAAAGATCTTTTAAATTAAAAAATTTCATCTGCTAGATAGAATGCATGTCAGAAAAAGACCCTAATAACTGTGTATGTGTGTGTCATGTTGGGTACCTGACCTCGGTCGTGATCATGATGTTGTTGCGGAGCCAGGTGACCTCAGGTTCAGGGTTGGCCTGAGCGTGACAGTGAAGGTAACCTGGTTTCCCCTCCTCTAGGTGGCTGTCCTGAGGCCTCGTCACCCACACTGGGGCAGCTGTGGACACGCACGAGCACGCACACGCACACACATTATTATACAAGCACAGACATTTTACACTTACCCATACAGTAGATACATAATAGCATAATAAGAATGTAGCCGACTACCTGGCAGTCCTTTGAAGAAATACTAAAAAGTGTTAATGAGCTTGGTCCATTGGTCAGTCTAAACACTGGGACCATCTGGGTTATTAATAATCCCAAAAGGTCCCAGTGTTCCCAGCATGCTCCTGACATTAAAGAGCAAGACTTACTGTCATATATAGTGTATGTTGCACCTCAATGGCTTGCTTATTCTGTTTCAGTTTACAATCGCTTATTTTTACTTTTGGGGTTGCTACAAAAAACTACAATTCAACAAATTATGGTATTTTAGTTAGGGGACTCACAAGAGACAGATAAAAAAAAAAAAAAAAAAAAAAAAAAAAAGAATAGCCAAAATTGAAGGTGCAGAGGCCGAGATATCCAAACTTGCTTTTATTTCTAGCAAGGGTAAAGCTCCAAACATTGGAACTGGAGCCTACATTTCCCATAATGCATTGTGAAAGCATCTTCTTTCAAACCCTAGTTTGTCTGTTTAGAATGCAGGCGTTCTGCAAAATAAATAAGGTCTCAAGCCCAAGCTGAGGGTTTCTATTTTCTTTCCAGGAGTTGTACTCCTCGTGACGGGTAAACCGAACTTAAATGTGTAAAACTGCTGAAGTGTCCCTTTGAAGCTGTCTGCGACTGACTCACTGGCAACGGTGAAGGTGACCTCCTGCGTCTTGCGTCCAGCCCTGTTCTGGGCCACGCAGGTGTAGGTGCCCGAGTCTCCTTCCTCTGTGGGACTGAAGACCAGATCCAGGCCATCCTGATACACTCTGCCCTCCGTGGACACCCGCTGACCTCCTTTCTCCCACCAGACCTCGGGCTCAGGTCTGCCGCGTGGGGGACGACAGGCCACCCGCTGCAGGGTGTCTGATGTGAAAACCTTCGACATCTTGGGCACCATGTCGTCTATCTCTGTGGTGGAAAGCATAGAGAGTGGGAGAATCTTTTAGCATGAAGTAGCAATCGGAATGCTGAAATTGATTTCAATTCACACACGGCTCCTGATAATCATTATTCTGTCTTCAAAGCCAGCGGAGCATTACTGATTTAGAATTTCATGAGCAGCCCCGAGCAGTCTTAATTCCAACGCACAGTTCTGTTAGCACATTTCCTGTCTGGTTAGGAAAAGTCCTCTGATTTGTAGCGCAGGTCACAGTAATTAGAGAACAAAGCGCACAGTAGGCGAACTGAGTATATAGGTTGTATGGGAATTAACTAGGGTCTCTGTGAGGTGGGTCATATCAAAACTGGCAGCCCCTATACAGAAAGTGGAATTTGATCTGTGTTACAAAGACTCACAAGACCTCCCACTACTGAGTGGTTTGAGACTGTGTGTCCCAAATGGAAGTCATTAATACTTTATTGTCCGACAGCGCTCTTAAAGCTGGTCAGTGGCTGCGACCTTCTATGAGTCTAAGATCTAAATCAATTAATGAGAACAGAAGAAAACACATTTCTCAGCAGATGAAAGGGAAGTTGAGCTGGGAGAGGGGCTGGTGGGGGCCAGTGAAACGAATGAGGTGGAGCTATGATGGAGTGACTGTTTAAACTTGTCCCTAAAATACTGAATTCTACTGTGACACAATCCCCTATAATGCCTGCAGGGATTACCATCAGATTAAGTGAATTAAGGTATTTAAATGGAGCTGTGGTTCACTGGGTTAAAACTGCGGATACAGTCGTACCTCGTTAATCCAAAACCCTTGGGGAAAAGGGGCTGATCAAGGGGAATAAAGTGTTCGGGACTCTGAAACGCATAGAAATTCCAGCCCTGAGCTTATACAAAGTATTTGACTTGCATGCACTTGCATTTCAAAATGCTGGCTGATTAGTAAAATGAGATGATACTACAGATTGTTCCTGCTTTAAGCTCAAGCAGCCATTTCAAATGGTGTTTTAAGGAGTTCTCTTTGGATTCATGATGAGCAGGCGCGGTTACGTGCAACATTAAAGCAACTTCGATGTGTCTACACTTGTATATTACATTATTTTCTCTGCCTGTATGATAACCTTACCTTTATGCACAATCACAATGTTACATTTGTCATAGTTCTGTTGTTTTGTTTTCAGTTTAAAGTGGTTTAACACAGTAAGTAGCCATTTCTGAAAATCACAGGGGGGCAGGTCTAATGGCATTTCACAAGCTCATAATTACACCACTTGTTAGCCAGTTTGAGTCATTCTGGTTTGTTATCTTGTTACTTTTGCCATTTGTTCAGCCACGTGCTGTTGCAATTTGGAGAAAGCTTGTTAAGCTAAACAAGTTTGGCAGGAAATAATATGGAGGGGAAGCAGGAAAATGCTCCAGTGCCACGTGTGTGTAGTGGATACAGCTGGGCCGGATGTCAATAAGGGAATGAAGAGATCTGGCTCTAAGTGAAAGAGCAAGAAGAAGAATAAAGAGGACAGCAGAATGAGATGGAGGGCAGGATAATATGTAACCCAAATGCCCACCCCCCTCTCAGATTACAGAATCACAGGTGTTTCTCCCTCACCAGTTCAACAACTGCAAATAGATAAAATAAAAACGGTGAAAGCTTCATCCACAGTTGTTGTGTTTGGGGATCAAGATGTCAGGGAGATAAAATTGGAGAGGGAATGAAGGGCAAATGGGAAGCACAGATCTGCGTGTGTGCGCGTGTGTGCGTGTGTGTGTGTGTGTGTGTGTGTACCAGCTATGAGGAGGGAGGCCTCCAGTGTAACATGGGAGCCTCGGAGGCCGCGGCCAACACACTTGTAGGTCCCTGTGCTCCTGGGCTTGACCTGGGTGATCAGCAGCGTGCCGTTGGATAACAGGATCAGACTGTGGACAAGAAACAGATCAAACAGTTCACACTTCAAGCTCTGCTCATTCGTACTGTCTCACCACGAATGACCAACAAACAGGGAGTCGCACATTATTTGTACGTGAGAAATGCTCTCTGCACACACGCAACTCCCACCCCCAGGTCTCGCTCAGATGACATCTGAAAATAATTCTCAGCATTTGTTTTGGCTTGCTGGGAGCACACCAGATGGAGATGCTCTGCTAAACAGGACAATGTAAGTGCCAGAGTGCCACAAAATAAGACTATTTTAGCATAGGCCTATTTCTTCTGTACTTGTATCTGAATTGCCCTGATTCACTAAATTCAAACCATCTGCTGCCCCAAATAGGTTAAAGCAAATGTGAATAATTTGTCCACAGAACACACAAAAAAAAAGTGTCCTACATAGTGAGTTAATTCAAAAAAGTCTTGTGCTTTTTAAAGAGCAGGACTGAATGACTGACGGCTGGCCCGCAGCCTCTGGCAGGATGAAGGGAGTATCAGTGCCAGTGATGGACGGGATGAGAAGTAATTAAAGGCTGACCTTAAGCCAGCTTCAGGGCTGACAGATAAGGAGCTGCACATCCCACACAGCACAGAAAAAAGCTCAACAGACGGGACATCTCAACAGCTCATCACGCCTATACAACAAAGTCATTATAAAGCTCATGGGAAAAGTGAATATGTAAGGCAGAGAGGAACAGGTAAAGGTCCTGCTGGATACATTTAGGATGCTGTGTAATTCCAAACGCAGGATTCATCTACCAGGACTATCTGGTTCTGCATTGGATTCCCTCAGGAGGGGTGATATTTCTGTGTCATCTCTTCTCTGTTTAATAGTGGGTGGGTGGGGGGGGGGGGAATGAGCTTTGGGAGCTTGTGTTATTTCCACCCGAGAGATGGAGAACAAGTATGTGGAACATTACCTCACTCTGAGGAAACTCTAAAATAACCATTAAACAAAATGAACAAAGGCAGGTTTATTTTTATTTTTTTAAAAGGCAATCATTTTTATAGCTACATGCGCAGAAAGAATTGGTATGGTTTCACATTTCTACCTCCAGAGTTGGTTTGACCCATGGGGCAGAATTCCTTTCTGTCTGCAAAAATAGCCCTAAGCTCACGCTGGTATATTTTTTTGTTGGTTTCACACATATGAAAAACAATCTACATTAAATGTTCACACCTAATCTGGAGGGGGAGGGTTGTCTAAACAGTGCAGGTGCAAAACAGATGATATCTCCTGCAGAGAGCTGCATTCCTCTGGCATTATATCAGCCCAGATCAATAAACACAACAGGCTGCTTGGAATACCTTAACCACAAAGAGGCCAGGTGTTTTTATTGAAACAGTCTGTGCGTGTCTTTATATTCACACTTTTCACCCATCCATCTGTAATTCTGGTGCCGAGTCATCACTACCAAGGTGACCAAACCCGCCTCTGACAAGCTCATTACACAAGTGACTAACTATTGATGTTGAAGTTGTTCTCTTTCCTCGCTGACTGAACAGAATAATCACTTTAAAATTGAAAACCCCGGCTCTTGCTTCTCATGTGGAGCAGCTTGCCGATGGTGTGTCTATGCAGGAGCGCGAGGTGCTATGAACCCTGAGGGTATACTTGGCACTTGGTATAGAAATTGGTTATTATCAGGTGCTTATATGTTTATAGGGGACATGCTGGTAAACTGACTGTAGCTGGAGGGTTTTTTTTCCGCTCAGTGCTTGAACACCGGAGAGCTGCAAGTCTTTTGTGATTGGCTGGAGAGAAAGGCTGTGTTCAAGTGATGTATAGTAGACCGCAGACAAACTTTACAGCGCTCTGTTCCAGTAATAATATTCCTTAATGTGCAATTCATCTTGAGCGCGAGTTGTCACGGCATACAGAGAGCTGAGAGCCCATCGCAAGGGTTCCAGCTCATTGGGTTCAAAGGGATAGCCGATTGTGGCTGGAGCTTGTATAATGGTAAGTAAGGAGAGGGAATGAAGTGGGGGCAGGATGTGGAGGGAGTGGGTGGGAGAGGGGAGTAGGAGATGGATGATGGGAAAGAAAAGAGTGTTGCAGAGGGGAGGATTTCGCTCTCAACATACCGAGACTTGTTTGCCAGCAGCTCGTTTTCGTGGTACCACTCCAACGTGGGGGCCGGCTCTGCGGTGAACTGGCAGTGGAACGCGGCCTCCTCGTTCCTCAACACCACCTGGTCCTCAGGAGTGACCACCGGCCGCGGGAAACTCTTATCTGTTGGGTAGACAAACATCTGCATGATGATGCATCAGACCATCAAGTTCCATCTGTGTGGATTTATTAAAAGCTGCAAACAGCAGCTCGGGGCTGCTGAGCAAGCAGCCTTCAGGTGGCGGTGTGTGTCAACACCTAAGGGGCCCCCCCGGGAGACTTAATGAGGTCAGTGAACAGACCCTGCAGGTTATCTGGACCATCATCTCCTCCTTTTCCTCCCTCCTGGATTGTAGAATCACACACAGGAGATGATCTCTCTCTTCTCTTTGATAATCCAAAGTCACGCTATTGCAGTAAATTGGGGTTAGAAGGACTCAAGTGGGGTCGATTATTAGGGAAACAAGAACAATCTGTCCCTGGATGATCAATTTGATATAAAATTTAAAAGGGTAAACAATGAATAAGGCTGGTCCTTATTCATTGTATTTTTAACAACAGAGTTTTTAACTAAATTTAAAATCATCCAAAAATGCTTTAACTGCATAGTATTTTCCTTCTATTCATATTCTTTTGACTCTTTCTACCCTCCCAACTGCCTAACAATGGACTAGGCTGCCCTGACCTGCCACAACAAGAGATGTGGTACAGTACCTAGAGAAGGAGTAATTATACCACAGACTTTAGAATATTGTTATACATCAAATACAAAGCTGAAGGGCGTGAAACTCCAAAAAAAAAAATGGGAACACGAAAATACCCTTAATTCAGGTTTGCGTGTGTGAGAATTTCAAATCTTAACAGCTAATAGAGGTATGGTGCCAGTAACCGCGTTAGGATATGGCTACTGGTTGGTGTGAAGAAAAAGAAAGGCGTTCTCTCAGATCACACCTGGCCCACCCAGGAAGCCTCGTCTTAAAGAGCTGTGACCAGGCACTGAAAACCTGTCTAAATCTGTCAGCTTTTCCTTAAGGTGAAGCCCTATAGAAGAGCAGAGGGTGGCAACATGGCAACTGGAAACTCAACAATTATCCATTCTTCCTCCACACAGGTGCTAACCTAGCGTGTCTGTGTGTTGCAGGTGGCTAATTAGAGTGGAACGGGGCATCAGGTTTCACGCACAGATGTGCTGCTGTATGTACAGTACTAACTCTGTGGTGTGCTGAGGGGATAATACACAGGAGGGGCGCACGCGCACGCACACACACACAGTGTAAACAACATAAGTCACTTTGAGAGCAGAAAAACTAATGATCTCCCTATACAACATAGTAGAGTACACCAAAGTGTCTGTGAAAGCTACAGTTACGCAGTCAGATCAACCAAACGCCGCTGCCGAGGGAGTTGATGTTATTGTTCGCTCGCTAGATGTTTATGATGTTGTCTGTGACCGTGTGGGTGGAGAAGGAGGAAGGTGATTCTCTCTCTCTCTCTCTCTCTCTCTCTCTCTCTCTCTCTCTCTCTCTCTCTCTCTCTCTCTCTCTCTCTCTCTCTCTCTCTCTCTCTCTCTCTCTCTCTCTCTCTCTCTCTCTCTCTCTCTCTCTCTCTCTCTCTCTCTCTCTCTCTCTCTCTCTCTCTCTCTCTCTCTCTCTCATACCTCCTTCCTTCCTCACCACACTTCCTGGCAGGTGGGGCAATGTGGAAAAATTCACTTAATTATTTAAGCAACATGGCAATTCCGCGTTGTATCATTTGGAGTTTTGGACTGTTCGTTAGACAAAACAAAATAACTGAAGATGTTTCCTTGGGCTTTTGGAAATTGTGATGGGCATTTTTACAATTTGACATTTTATAGACAAAATATATTGCGTTGGAGGAACCTTCAAGAATTGTATCGCCAAATCAACTAATTTTTTATTTTTGTAATTTCTTTACATAATTGTACTTTCTTTTGCATCCTAATAATTTATTTATCAGATTATTTTTCCAATTCAGATGGTGTCGCTTCTTTTCTGCGTTTTGTTTTTGTAATTGATTCAATGTCATTGTAAATGAGGGACGTCCCTCAATTATCTCTCCAGGTTATTTTTTAATTAATCAATAATGAAAATAACAATTACTTGCTGCTCTATAACCAAATCAAAGAGTGGCAGAAAGCATTTATATGTTGCAGCAGCACAACACACTGTCATGGAAGGTCATACACACACCTATAATGTTGAGGGTGAAGTTGCTGTTGCTGCAAACGTGCCCCGCTGCATTCTTGGCACAGCAGTAGTACAAGCCATTGTCGTCCGGACTGGCACTGTTAAAGGTGAGCGTCCTCTCCTTGTTGTTGATCTGATGGCTCTTCTCTGTCAGCTTCACCCCGTCCTTGAACCACTGGCATGTCGGCCTGAGGGGAGAGGAAAATTGCCGTGAGAGAGGTTTGAGAAGAGAAGAAAAAAACTGGGGAAGAGCCGGGTGATTACTGAGGCAAAAAAAAAAAGATACAAAAAGGTGAAGAGATGGGGAAAGAAGAACATAAGGGCATGAGAGAGGCCAACAAGGACAGAAGAATAGTTTTTCACTACAGTCCTCAACATGATCCTTAACCCTGTGAGCGTGAGGTGATGGGGGAGGAGACTCACCGTGGGTGTCCATCAATATGACAGCGCAACGTGACCGGCGCAGAGCTCTCGATCTCCCCTTCTGAGGCGGGCTCCTTCAAAGTCACACCACCACTTTCTAACCCTGTAGAGGAAGAAATACAGAGGAGACTGTGAGGCAGAGGAGGGAGGAAGCATAGGAGGACCAATAATGGAGGAGAAGGACGGGAGAAAAAATGGAGTTAAGTGGTCGTCCTGTCGTGTGTCCTTGCGGGACACACTGCGATGCTAATGGGTGCAGCAGCAGGGATGAATGCAGAGTCGGGCACATCACTGTGACAACTCAGTGACTCATGCACAGAGACAGAGCAGGGAGCTACCACATCACTGGGTCAGCTTACATCGGCATACCGCGGTCCTGCACTCACAAGAGCGAGCTGAGCCTTTACAGTGCGTTTTATGGACATTTAATGGACAGTTCATTGGCTGACTCTGTTAAAAGGGCTACTCTGCTGTCAGAGCAGCCCATAAAATCAGGCAGAAGAGAAATGAACAAAAAGTCAACAGCTACATTTTTCTTTTTTTTACTTTTTAGCACCTTATAGTTATCATTTGAAAAAATGCATGGAAAAGTGCATCCTTTGAAATGTATTTATCCCTATCAGGTGTGTCTACACTATTGCACCATGGGAGGAGCATATGCCACAACAACGTGTTGAGAGGCATCACTCACACAAGTAACATGAAACCTGATCAATGGCATCTTGAGTGACAGATGAACAAGAGAATAAATGAAGGGAACAGATGGCGTGGGAAATTGATCTGCAGTCGGCCCCTTGAATGCATCATGGTGCAGTGAGAAATGAGGGGCGCAGTGTGGTTTTACCATTAAGGGTTTGACTCAGTGCGGTGGGAAATATGTATCAAATACATACAGTATGTCAAGAAATCATCACAGCAGCAAATCATTCCTACATTCTCCTTAGAGAATGGCAACATAAGATCATTTTTCAGGATTTATGTCCAAGGGAGAATAGTAGATACAGTATATCATGATGTACTGAGGGATTTCATCCCTCTTTCAATAAAAAGGATAGTGCCCCCCCCTTGCTTTGTATAAAACGGTGGTTGGCATATTTTCTAGACATAGTTATGCTTGAGCTCTCTACAGCAAGGATTAATAAAGCCAAGTCATCGACTATAGACCTATGGAAAAAGAGGGTGGGGGGTGGGCGAGGGTTTTTGGTTCCTGTTCAATTGTATTTGTTTGTTCTGTATGTTGTGTTCAAAAATATAAAAATAATAAAAAAATTGATCATAAAAAATAAATAAAAAAGGATAGTGGTGGCAGCTCCTGTAAGCTAAGCCCCTTTGGTGTAGCCACAAAAATATAAAAAGGTTTTCTTCTTTGTTCTTTGCATGAGGAGCAGACATTGCCTGCTCCTCATCTAGATGCACACTAAAGTCTACTGGATGAATAAAGAAATATTGAAGTTATTTATGGAGTCTCCTTTGGTGAGTGACACGTTAGTTGTGAGTGCGCAACCTTCACGATGAATGAGAACCAGGGCTAAAAGTTATTTATGTGATGATGTATGCGGTTGTATGATGTCGTGGTTGCGGAGTGCATACACAGCATTCACTGAGAGAGCGTGTTTGTTTGGGTTGTCCTGTTCTTTTTTATTTAATTTTGTGTTTTATGTATGCGGTGTGTGTATTAGTGTAAGACATTCCATCATGCTCCACTCCTATGGCCTGTGGCTTAATACTGTGGCTGCATCTCTGCTGCTGTTTGGATCATCTATGAAATATGCATGGCATGAGTCTACACCTGAGACAGCGGTGGAGAGGAGGGAAGCACCCCTGTGAGGTCGGAGGGGGCGCTAGAGGAAGACCTGTCACAATGAATTACACAGGAATCATGCATTACTCTGCACCCTGGGGGAACATTGGAAACCATCTCCCAGTAACAGGGCCCACTCATTAGCTTCCTCCTAGTCTCACGTAGCCAAACCTATCTCCACAGTGCTGTGTCAGCGCTAGAGGAAGGTCTGAAAGCACCCATTATCATTGTGCTATAGGGGGGAAACACCCTGGCTTTTTTATATTTCTTTAAACAAATCACAATCATCTTGGGCAGCACTAAGCCCTGGATGCACTGGAACAATGCCCTTGCAAAATAGTTAGTGGAGATAGCAGAAGAGGAAGAAAATGATGGCTGAAATAGCCAGCCAATGGCAGGCTTATACAATCAATTCATATATTCAATTTTATTTATAGTATCAAATCATAACAAGAGTTATCTCAAGACACTTTACAGATAGAGTAGGTCTAGACCCCACACTATAATTTACAAAGACCCAACAATTCCAGTAATTCCCCAAGAGCAAGCATTTAGTGCGACAGTGGCGAGGAAAAAGTCCCTTTTTAGGGAGAAACCTCGGGTGGTGAGGAAAACTCCCTTTTAGGGAGAAACCTGGGACAGACACAGGCTATTGGTAGGCGGTGTCTGACGGTGCCAGTTGGGGGTGTGATGAACAGTGGCAATAATAGTCACAATAAAGATAATGGAACTATGACTAGAAATAGTAGTTGTAGTAGTTGATGGTGTAGCAGGGCACTGCAGGGCGTTACAGGGTGTAGCAGGGCATAGCAGGACATCCGGTGAGTCCGACTAGCTTCCTGCTAACACAGACGCCCCAACAACTGTGTATGTGTTCACACACGCTACACTGGATCAAATGTGTGTGTTTCTGTTACAGACACAGTGTTTGTGTATACATGTAGTGGTAAGAAGTAAAACACAGTTGATGATGCTGTGCCCTAAAGCATGAATGCATGTGTGCAAATGTACTCAAATGTCTTTGAGAGTTCTGCAGATGAGAATTGGTTGGGTGTATCAGTCAAGGCCGCTCCAGTCAACAGCTCCAGTAGTTTAGTGAGGACGATGAGTAGATGACGAAGGCCATCCCAGCTTTGGGCACCTGGGGCCAGACACTCAGACAGACCTATTATTAGTCCAAGCCTAACGGGGTTGACAAAACCAGAAGAGGAATTAGCCAGTCACTGAGGAGGAGGAGAGAGTAAGGCAAAGTTTGATGGAACAAGACGTCTTATCTGCAATAGGACTGACTTTTGCCACGAAATCAAGTAACTAGTTCCAACCTGCCTGGAGTGACAGGTGGGTGTTTCCACTATCAGGTAGTGTCAAACTGTCAACCTTAGGAGACACAAATTAATTTTAAAGTCATGTTCTGTGCTTTCATTAGGGATGCACTGATCAGACTTTTTCAGTCCGATACGGATACCTGGGATTGGGCACCAGTGTTTAACTAATAAGATGCATGCCTTAATGTGTCGACATGACTGGGATAATTCTTTTATGTGTAGAGCAACATCAATATGAAGTGCACCTGAATGCATCATGAGTTTACAAGGAGCACTTGAACTGAGCAGTGAACGCACCATGAGGTCCCGTGGAGCCCACACGCTTTACCATTCGTTGTTTGTTTACATAACTCACAGGGAAGACGACAAGTTGCCACAGTGGTGACTTTAGAGAAGCAGGAGGATTTAACAGTTCTGTTGTCTCTGGCCGTGGTGTCTGGAAAAGTGCAGCTGCAGGCTAACGTTACCCTGTGTCTTTAGCTGCATGCGACGGGTGGTAAGCTACGCTGCGTTTTCTGTGCGTTGTTCCTTTTCTTTGAACGTGTGCAAGTAGATGGGGGTTGAAGGAAAACAAACTAAATATAAACATAGTATTTAATTGAAAGGACAGCCCCATTGTCATGATACCCGATCCAGCTATTTGGGTAAGTATCGGAAGATTTCTAATATATCGGATCGGTGCATCCCTAACTTTCATGAGAGTCCACGTGTGTTTTTCTGCTGTCACTCAAATGAAATAAAAAACTAAATAGTGATTCAACCTTCAGATTTGAACTTCTGTGTCTGGAATGTCTTTCTTGGGATTTTTTTTTTTTTTTTTTACATTTATAAGAAATATTTTACATTTCAGCAGCATGTGTGGAAACACAACCAAACAACTGCGTAGGCGGCATGAGCAGTGAGAAACGATGGTAAAAAAAAAAAAAGTCATCACAGTGCAGGACACACGGCTTAACCTCTCTGACCTGACAATCATTGGAACAACGAGCACTTAACACACACAGCCTTGTGATTGTCTAAAGTTTCTGCCACTCTTGGCCTATTTGGTTCTCCAGCAGATTAAAACCAATATTTGGTATTATTTAATTTCCACTTTGACCTGGATTTAGTGACAGACAGTCACGCATTCTAACCCTTTACTCGGCTCATAGCTCCATTCACAGTTCAGGTTTCTCCAGCTGTCCACTCGACAAACAGAAGGCGCTCTTTCATAACCTATTAGTGGCAAATACTTCCCCGTAATCCCTCATAGAATGCATGACTAAGTGTTGGAGCAGGCCTGGCAGCTAACACAATAATTAGGGGTGTATAATTATTTTGTTGGAGGCAGAATAGGAAGCCCCATCAACACGGGGATGATAACAGATGAATTGTGAGGATATTGTCAAGGCAGATGCCTGGACCATTCATTCCTCACTGTGCCAAAAGGCAGCTGCGTGTTTGTCTGCTTCACTCAATGAGCTGACTTGTTGCCATGGAGAAGGGTTTCTGCAACAGAGAGGCAAGGTGGATTGGGTTGTCCAGGGGAGTGCTGCGGATATGATTTGACTGACAGCACCATATGGGTACGGATATAACTAAAACATGTGGCATCATATTGTAAACTTTGTGCCCGAGCACGGTCCTGGGAAAAGCGTGACTCAGCTTGCAGTCTTAGACGAGGTGTCAGATTTTATCAGCTGTGGCTCACAGGGGTCAACGGGCCAGGCTGCAAACTACGGCAACTTAAGAGAGATGTTGCTGCTTTGACAAGACAGAAAGAAAACAAAGGAAGTAGTAGGAATTATGACAGGATGTGAAAGAGTGGGGCTGCGCTAGTGATCAGTAAGGATGCTCTAAAATGCATCCGGCGAACAAATGTATGTGTGTAATGCTGTGTGATTAAACGGAGATGGCTGGCTGGCGTGTGTGTGTGTGTGTGTGTGTGTGTGTGTGTGTGTGTGTATACACACAAGTGGCTCTGTGATAGGAGACATTAAAATAGGGAGGAATATGTGCCTGCTTGCCTGTGTTTCTACTTTATGTTTCCCTTCTTCCTACAACCTATGTCACAGTCAGTCAGTCTGCATCTTGTTACCGAGAGTCAAGCGAAGCGTCCCCTCCAGGACCAACAGACGTGCTGACAATAGTGGTGAGTGAGCCTGACGCCTCTGCTGGACACGGCCTCGCCATGGAGACCCAGTGACCAGGCGGGACAAAGGGATAAAGGGGGGCTAAAACATCTATTAGTGAAAACAGAGGGGTTATAATTACTCTGAATAACTCAACTGGCAGGATTAGCCCACCCACCATTGAGAGCAAGATAAATGAACTCTCTCTCTCTCTGCAGAGGGGCAGGGGGCAATCTACTCCGATACAGTCCATATACAGTACATATGGAATAGCCCACCCCTCCCCCTCTTACAAACCACATTTACTACTACGCACGCAAACTAGCATACACATGAGTGAACGCACATGCAGGGTTAATGCCGAAGGGGGGTCTTTACTTTTAAGCTGTGTGCGGCTTTATTGCCTGTTAAATGTATGTTGGGGAAATATGAGAACATCTGTCATAACATGGTCTGATCCACCTAAAGTGATGCAGATATGGCCTGCCAACCTGCACCCTATGATGGAGAGACAAATGTGTTGATACACATAGCATACAAAAGTGATTCAAGATGATTTATTACAGCATGCTACCTTACCTTGTGTGTTTGATTAAAGTATGTTATGTGCTATAAATTATCTGGTTTCTGCTTTACTAGAGGACAGGAATTCTACTGTATGTGGTTTCTTATCTGAAGTCAGGCCTGAGGAGTCCAACAGGAGTTGCTGTACTCCTATCAAACTGATACAAAGCTACCAATCTTACAATTTCTAGCAGAATATACTGCACTACATCCGTTAGTATCTGCCTCCCAGACATGTACCGTTTCTGCTGCTCATATCTGCTTTACGTACTGCAGGTCCGTGCTACTGTCATAACTAGGGCTGGGCACCGAACCCTGTACTTTTACCGGTACCGACCGAATCACTACTTTTATGTGAGTATTGGTTCACATAAAATCAAACGTAAGCGCAAGATTATCTGTCCTCTCTGCATGTTGACAGAGAGCGGAGCTCCGACACACACACACGCAGAGGTGCAGACGGAGCAAAATACATCGGCTCTGCAGCACCCGCGGCGCTACCATTGGGCCCGGGCCCACCCATTTTAGTTCCGGGCCCGCCCATTTTGACCCAGGCCTATAGTGAGTAGTGAGTGATTTTCATTCTAGCAGTTCATCCAATAAGCAGCCCGAGGAAAGCTTTGAGTGAAAGCTTCTCAGCCAATCAGCGGCTTCTACCACACGTGTGGACTCTTAAGCCTGCCCACAGGCTGCATTGTCACCAGCAAGTGATCCAATGAAATGAATGACGTTTGCGCGCAAGCTTTTCAAGCAAGCTCAATAAGACAGACACAGACCGCAGCTATTAGCTAATATGAAACGCAAAGCAAAGCAGCTTGTTTTCATTTAAATTCAGCAAGAAACGCTCTGAGGAGCAGGAGGAGGAAACTCCTGCCATTTGAAGTAACGCGGTTACAAGTGACGAGTTACCATCCTGCTCGGCCGCCCTCTCCTCATCAAGTCCTCCCGTAGCCACCCCCTCACACCAGCAAGGCAAGTAGGCTCACAGTTAGGCTAGTGTGACACGTTAGTGTCTGGCTGTCTGTATGCAGGGGGGACCCGTTTTTTTTGTGGCTTATTTTAACTGGCCCATCCAGTTTTCTGGAGGCCCACCTACAATCAAAATCCTGGCGCCGCTAGTGCTCTGCAGTTTTGTTGAAGTCACAGTGAGTCACGGCAATGCCGATAAAAGCGGTTTCAAGTCTGGTTACAGCTTTTCTAAACTTCACGCAGACACCTTTCACCGCGATATGATATTAATGGCGAGCCGAAAGCAGTCGCAGTGCTGTTGACGTTACGCTTCCTGTGAGACACGCAGGCACAACAGTGGTTTCTGTGCCCTGGGGACTGACTGACAGGCTGAGGTTGTAAGGCAAGGCAACTTTATTTCTACAGCAACTTTCAGCAAAAAGGCAATTCAAAGTGCTTTACATGAAACATTAAAGAGCAATTAAAAACGGTCATGATGAAAATAAAAGAATAATATACAAATACAAGAATAAAAGTTGAATAATTATTCAATTTAATAGGTTGTAGGGATAGGTTTGGGAGGAGAGAGGGAGGAAATAATTAATGAAAAAGTACCGGAAACCGAATTTCAGGTACCGGTATCGGTACGGATATTGGTTCAGATGCGAAAGGTACCCAACCCTAGTCATAACTGAAAGGGAGGCGTGTTGTTGCAGTGAACCCAGCAGCATACCTCTGAAGTTGACTTACTAAAAGCCTCTTCAAGCAACCAATTTCAAAGGCCTACTTTAAAGGCGACTTAATATGATGCCTTATAAACACCCTCAGAGGCTGATGGAGAATCAATGCATGCAAACATGTACACTCATTAACACCCACAAATAAAATAAGAAATATCATGTGCAAGCACATTTGTTACTGTGGCGCCTTGGATACACTGGTCAACTTACTGAGGAGTTCCACAGGGCCAAATTATGTCTTTATTGATTTATTTAGTTACAGCTGCCCCTACACCCACCTATTATCTTATAAAGTTGGTATGGTAAACAGTGGTCTATTTTCAAATCAAACAGACATAGCAGCAATGTAAGCACGTTGCGCACCAGCTTTATACTGCTTTTAAACTGCCGTTTGGTGCTGGGCAGAAAGAGTACACTAGGTCTATCGGAGCTTTTTTGTGTGCAGAAAACAGCTGGCTGCATCTGCCAATTAGAGAGAAGTCAAAAGTTTTTTTTTTTTTTTTTTTTTTAAATCTGTGTATGCCTTGATGTTGGCCTACACCTTATTTTATATTTAGACTACCATATTTCAACCTTTTTCTCTAAATGTCTATTTATGTGAAAGCAATGCACCTACATTGATCAAAAATTTACCAATATACATTTTAATGATTAAATGCGTTCACCAAAAACAAAATTGGATTTGTAACAATAGATAGACCCCGTTCCTTCCAATAAAAACATGCCTGTCTTTTCCAATGCGTGGGAATATAAATGACCTGGCAGAGAGTTGATTAACATTTATTCTGGGTCACGATGGCAGCTCTTAAGAACTGGTGCTTCGTGCCTAACTAGTTTTTTTTCCCTTTCTTTTTTATCCGTGGGAGTGTGTCAGTTGAGCTTTATTGACACACTACATCATGTTTAATTGCAACACATAAAAGCAGCTCCCTTCAGATCAGACAAGGTTTGGAAAAGTGATGTGCTTCTTTGGTCTATCTGGCTAAAAACTTTCATCGTTGAGAGTCGATGCTCAACATCGCAGCCCACAAATATCCACTGGTGGAGACACATCATAGAGCAGGGCTTAAACCTCTGCTCCCTCCCTCCCTCACTCCCTCCGCCTGTCCCTCTCAGTTTGCTACTAGGAGGTCTGGACACTCATCTGTTCTTGTAATCAGCCTTTGAACGAGTAACATCACCGCAAAGAAAGAAAAAAACCTCCCGGCTGAATAGAGCTAGAGAGGACAACGTATTCCAGATGGAACCATTTTTTTTTCCCTGCTTTGCTTTTTGTTTTCTGCTGCCATCAGTACAAACTCTCTCTCTCCGTTTGTAAGACACAAACACTTTTCAGTAACAACTGGTACCTGAGGGCCTTCCACGATACGTGAACAAGGGCGTTATTTATCCCAAACAGGGCTGCTCAGAATTCTCAGGGCTTCCTCTGAAACTTAAGAGGGTCACTGAGGTGTGGTTATGGGGCTAAACAACAACATTAAGATACTAGCGTGCCTCCTCTTAAATGGGACAAAACATTTGGAAAGAAAAGGAGTGACAAGCCTGACATGAATAAAACGCTGGAGCAAGGAGGGCAGTGTTAATGTAAACCTAAATAATTATATACCTGGAAAATAAATTACACTGCTCCGCAATTTCCAGACAAAAGCCTTTTGATAGTATATGGGAAAAGAGGGTGTTACACAATGGAGAAGAAAAAAAAAAAAAAGGATACAAGCAACAAGAAACACATGCTTGGTGGGATACATATCCAGTTTCCTTTGGAGAAAGAGGGAGAGGAAGCAACAAAGAACAAGGCAACAAGGTGGAAACATTCCTTCAGCTCACACTACTTGTCATCTTATACCGGGACTTTTGTTTTGCTTTTTTGATCCAGAAACTGGATGCGTGCCCTTGTTGCCATTATGAAACCCTGTCAGCTGGCAATTTTCACTCAGACGTTTTTTTTTTAACGAGGGTGAGTACGGCTTGAAATGAAACACTCACACTTAATATTGAAGGAGGCATTGTAGGAGTGGAGCGCCTCTCCGGTGGCCGTGTTTTGTGCGACGCACTCAAAGTTTCCTGCGTCCAGCTGCCGATCCACAGCGGTGAACTTGAGGTTGCTGCCCTCCTGGAAGCGCCTCTCGCTGTTTTCCAGGGGCTGGCCGTTGTGGAGCCAGCCGTAACTGATGTCAGCCGGATCGCTGACCTCGCAGCGTAGCATGGCGCTGCGGCCGTGCAAGGCATCCTGGGACTTGGGCTCCTTGGTGAACTGGATGGCAGCAGCCTGGATAGACAGAACTGGGGGGGAGAGAGAGAGAGAGAGAGAGAGAGAGAGAGAGAGAGAGAGAGAGAGAGAGAGAGAGAGAGAGAGAGAGAGAGAGAGAGAGAGAGAGAGAGAGAGAGAGAGTGTAAATGACAGAGTATTAGAATGGGGCTGCTGTTAACATTTTACTGCTTTTTCCGTTCATTAAGTGTACGCCATAGCGACCACTTAGCCTTGAGGAGGAATGTGATGTTTAGACAATACTGGCTAGCTGTGAATTATTTTGTCGTAAAATGATCAGACCCAGCACGGAGAAAATACGTTTTCCCATTAGTGACATGAGTGGGTGACCTAATAGTCATAGTCACACACACACACTCTCCCACACACACACACACACACACACACACACACACACAGTGGAGTGCCTCACTGTCATGTGCCATCAGCTCAGAGAGACACGTCTTTCAAACAAGACATGATGTGTTGCACACACATCCTCACGCACACTTAAATCTTTTATTTCCCCCTCATGCTGCCGTGTACAGGCTTTGTGTGAGAGACATGTTTTCTGCTCTATTTACCCACATCTCCGTGGAGAAAAATGACAAGGGTGTGACTTGGACCGAGGCTGGAGGGATACTACACAGTCACAGTCATTTGGATATGCTACGAGGTCACACAATACACATGAAGGAAAATCAGCGGAAAAACACTGAGAAGAAGAAGTCTCAGAGTGACTAGTTCGAGGTGCATCTCTAGCTAATTTAATTTCTTCCCCGTCTCAGTTTGGCCATGGTTCCTTATAATAAGATTTTTTTTCTGGTTTCCCCACTTTTTTTAAATGCCAGTCATGGAATAACTTCAAAGAGCATGGTCGTGACACCAGTGCAGTATTATGTGGTAACGGTTATAATCTAACAGATTATTCTTCATATTCCATGACATTGAATACAATCAAGAAACAAACTTTTATTTATTTTTTTACACTTGCTTTTTCCAGCTCATTGTTATATGATCATACACCTCTACTTAGTATATTTCTGGTCTTTGCCTCCTGTTGATGGACCAAAAAACACAACGTAACATCTTTTCATGACAAACTGCACTCACGATTGTTGCCAATTAAAAAAAATAAAATCTTGGTAACACGAAAAGGAATCTGACTGGCAGCTTCCAATTTAAACTCAACAGCTGCTCCATTCTGCCTTCTTTTTTGATCAACCACCGCAACGAACTACTCATCAAAAGACATCTCCATAGTGTGTCGAGGCCGGCCCTCATGCGCCCCGTGTGACACAATCATACCTGATGTCAAGGTTTGTTATCATAAGGAACGTTCCACCGCTAGAGTCGATTAAGCATACCTACACCTGCGTTATGGTGTGTGTGCTTCTGTGTGTGTGTGTGTATGTGTATGTGTATGTGTGTGTGTGTGTGTGTGTGTGTGTGTGTGTGTGTGTGTGTGTGTGTGTGTGTGTGTGTGTGTGTGTGTGGAGCCAAGTAAAAAGGGGATCTTTCAATAATGTTAAATCAAGGAGCCTGTTAAAGATCCCCCGGCTCCCATCCTTCTCCTGCCTGTCCATCTCTTCATCAGGCTCACCTTTGTCTTAGCTGCAGGTGGCTCGAGCTGACAGACAGCCGGGCAGGCAGAAAAAGACGCAGAGGCAGCGAAAGGCTGGTCAAAGACGATATAGACAGCTAGAGAGGCTGTGTGGATAGGCTGGGTGGAACAGGAACAATCATTTAGCTTTATATGCCCCGTTACCTTACATTTCACAGACAGGAGGAAATCAAACGACAAAAGAATAGAAAGTAGAGGACCAAAAAAAGTAGCTTAGGACGTGGACCTCTGTGGGTAATTTAACAAGATTAAGATACTGAAATACCATCTAATACTGAAATACACTCTACGTTACATGCCGGGAGGTAAGTGGATCAAACTGAGCCATAAGCGTTATGGGTTCTCATAATGTGCCAAAAATAAAAAATGAATGTCCGGCGTGCTCTCAAGTGTTTTTGCACCTGAGAACACTGAGTTAAAGTAGGGCTGGGCGATATGGAGAAAATCAAATGTCACGATATTTTTGACCAAATACCTCGATATCGATACCGCAACGATATTGTAGTGTTGACTATTGGTGCTTTCACAAAATATTTACACAATGAGATTTTTGATAAATAATCATCAGTAATGTGGATATAATGACTAAGTGGGTAAAGGCAAATAGTAGAACAGTTACAACAGTCTGGAAAGTTCAGAAAATGACATCACTTTACTGTAATGCAGCCTTTAAAACCAGGAAAAGACAACACTTATGCCATATTACGATATCCAAAATCTAAGACGATATCTAGTCTCGTATCACGATAATCGATATAATATCGATATATTGCCCAGCTCTATGTTAAAGTAAAGCAAAATCTGTTAACTAAACATCTCCCACACAGATTACCATTCTTGTCTCAAAGCCCAAAAACTACTGCTGAATGCCTCCTTACTTAGCACACCAGTCGCTGCATGAAAGAGATATCCTTAGGGAAGGACACAACAGCACTGAAGCTAACCTTTACCATTACATGTTTTCCTGGGACAAATCCACAGACATCGCTCTTTAAGGCCCAAACACAAACATGGTCAGTATGACGAGTCACTGCATTACTAGTTCTGCTGTCCGGCACGTCACCTAGTCTTGAGAATGTCCTGTTGGACCTTTGCTTTGAGTGGATGCCTTTCTTACTTTGGGATCTAGATATCCACGTGAGCACATATAAAAACAACAACCGTTTTGATCACAATTTTTTTCATAAAATAGCAAAGGAAGGTGAGCAAATGACACTCCGGCGTTATCATTTCTAGTCCATCATACTTTAGTTTTCAATTTCACCAGGTCTGGCCCGGTGGATCGACTGCTTCTTTGGGGAATTTTTCTTCTTCGTGGAGAGTGCGTTAGAGGTCACAGCCCAGTGGCCTCTCTTTCAGCTCTAAGTACAATGTGGGAGAGAAATGTACAGGCTTCAGCTGCAAGATGATTGGCTTTTACTTTGCTGCATCAGGCAACATTTCTCACTTTGGAATAAAACCTCAACCCAATTTGAGCCATCTGGACTGAAGTGCAATCCAACTCACTTCATTATTTTTCCGTACATAGATTTTAAATCTAATCGCAGCTTTTCTTTTCTTTTTGTGCTCTGTCTCAGCATGGCATGATGGTGTTGTAAAGTGGTGTTCATACACAAGTGGTGAAAAGAATGAAAATGAATCGACAAACATGTTTATGATCAATCTATTTTAGTTCTTCTGTTCCAGCTTCTCAAATGTAAGGATTTTCGGCTTTTTTTCTGTTTTATATAATTGTACGTTAAACAATGTTGAGGTTTCGACGGTTGGTTCAAACAAACAAGCAACTTATAGAGGTCACATTTGCCTCAGAGAGCTTTTGATTTACTGATTATGGACATACTAGTTAGCCCAAGTTCCTAAATCATTCTTCCATCATATGAACTGAGCTCTAGTTCCATTGCTTCTCTGGGTTTACTGCGCAAAGGATTGTTATAACATCTCTTCTGTATAAACAAGTGTTCTCTAACAATTCCCCTTAGAGGCTGAGAATGTGTTCTATCTGCATACAACTAGGATAAAAGGCAGCAGATGGGTTGGAAACACGAGCAGAGTTATCCACAACATCCACCTCAAACTAATTTATCAAGTAATGTTCACAGACAGCGCACGGCCTCCATGCCAAGCTTACAGCTGGGGTGTGAAGTAGCGTGCCAACTATCATCACACGGAGCCTCCTCTACGTGCAGCGACGTTACAAGCTTTGGTGGAGAAACAGCAGAGCTGTGGCACGCGGTTGATGGTTTCATTTGAGATGCACGTTGACACACAGCGCGAGTGTGAGTGGAATGACGTCTGGGAAAAGTCCCAGCAGACGCTACACAAACAAATAAGGTGTTTTCACATACCACAGGATGACAGACAAGATAGAGAGAGAGAGAGAGAGGGTAGAGTGAAGCATTGTCTATAACATCTGACGAAGTCTGCCAAATTCACAGTTCCATTCAAACAGGGAAGGCACCGTGACCTAAATCTCTCAAACACACTGCAACCCTGTCTCTCTAACATAAACAGACAGACTTGGAGGACACACACACACACACACACACCACCACCACCACGACATAGGCATGCTGCAACATAAATACTACTAAAGTCTGTCTGGCCAAATCATTATAGTCCATTTAGGTCATGCTTTTCACTGAGTCACCCAAGGGCTGAGGGAAAGGGAATGCTTGGCTCTGGAGTGACATTTCATCAAAGAGATAAGCAGGGCAGATGCTATCCAAACTCCCACTGAGGGCCCTTCAAAGTGGGAGTGGTTGAAAGGGAGAGTTACAGATAAGGCGGCTGTCGTGATAACCGCAATATTGCAATACCGTGCTATAGAAAAGCCAACTGCAGGGGATGGCACTTTTTTCATTATTTTTTAAATGATGCTAGTTCCTTCTTTTTTCTTTTTAAAACACTTCAGTGCGCGTGTATCACATGTTAAATAAATTAATAAAAAAATGGTGTATAGGAGAAGGGTTTCAGGATTTTTTTCTTTTCTTGTCCCAGTGATCGGCACATCAGCTGATGTGGTCGAATGTGCGTTAACATGTTGGACGTACTACAGTAGAGCAACGCCGGCACACTGTCCATGTCTTATACACAACTCTCTCTCGGTTACTGATGGAGCTGACCAGGAAGTGGCAGGCGTTAATGTCAAACTGACAGATTTATCTAACCACAGCACAAAGAAATACAGTGGAGTAGAATAAATCATTAAAGAGAACCCGTTGGTGTTTTTGACCACTAGTATCACTATGAAGCTACTTTTGGATGAGTGGTTTGGTTTCCCGTTTTGTTCGCACACCGGCAACACAGTCTTCACACTGTTCCGTTGTCTGACAGTTGGTGGCAGTGACACTTAAAGAAGCGTAGCAATGGGGTTATCAAAGGCAGCGAAGAAGACGACAGCAAGCTAGACAAACACAGATGGAAACAATGCAGGGTTGGAAATAATAAACTTTGCAAATGTTTTATAAAAAGGAAGACAAAGTATTCAACGTGTTTGTTAGACCTCAAGGGTACGTACAAGAGGTGTTGAAATTAATCAAATGATCGATGCATCGAATCGTGGACATGGACGATGCTGCATCGATAATCGGCAGGCTCATAATCGATTATTTCTGTTTACAATTTAATGTAGGCCTAACAACATTTCTGTTTACATATTCGTTTTGCACATTCAGGAAGTGCCATGTGCTCAGTGCTGTAGTTTTATGTATCCAATTTATTTAGGCTAGTATTAGAGCACTGCAGAATATTTTGTTTTTGAAGCTTGAAAAGCTATGAATTAAATATCCTACATGGCTTTAATAGAAAAATGTATTTGACGCATCGTGATGCATCGAGATATCGAATCGCTGACATGATAATCGTAATCGAATCGGGAGATCAGTGAAGATTCACACCTCTAGTACGTATGCTGAATGTAAACATAACTTCGGTTGGTTTTCTAGAGAACTACTTTAACTTTCAAAACTAGAACTTTTACCAATTGATAGTTTCATCATTGGTTACTTGGTATTTTTTAGGATTAATAGAATAGTCCATAAAATTTCAGAAAATATAGAAAATTTCTGAAAAGTTCAGTTCAATTTTATTTATATAGCACGTTTAAAAACAACCATAGTTGACCAAAGTGCTTAACAAGGTCCAAAATCAAAGAGATAATTAGGGCTGTGCTCGATTGAAGAAATTCTTACTCGACTAACACTCATTCAATTGTATCGACTAATCGATTAGTTGATTTAATCAACAGATCTGTAAATCTGAGTTTCTCCGCAAAGAGTCATGCAAAAGCACCACTTTAATTCTTGCGTTTACCTGACATGTGCTCATAAGTTTCTTGGAAATAAGTCATTCAGCATGAAAAAAAAGCATAAAACATGACTAATCGACTAAAGAAATCTAAGTTGACTAAGACCAAAATGACCGATTAGTCGACTAATCGACTAAGAGGGAGCAGCCCTAGAGATAATATACACAAACGATACACAATATACAATACAAAATAACCAACAGTAGAAAAAGGTCAAGATATCAAAGCTCAACTTGAATTGAAAGCCAATGCATAGTAATGGGTCTTAAGCAAGGACTTTAATGTTTCAATGGTCCGAGCTGTTCTTACATGAATAGGTAGACCATTCCAGAGGTTTGGAGCAGCCACTGCAAGGCTCGGCCACCTTTGTTTTTTAACCTGGATCTGGGCACATCGAGGAGCATCTGATTGGAAGACCTCAGTGCTCTGACAGGTGTGTGGACATGTAAAAGCTCTGATAAATAAGGAGACAACTCATTTAAGATCTTGAAAACAATTAATACAATTTTAAATTCAATCCTGAAACAAACAGGAAGCCAGTGGAGCGTGGCCAAAACCGGTGTAATGTGGTCGCGCCTTTTGGTCCCGGTTAAAAGTTGAGCTGCTGCGTTCTGGACTAACTGTAACCGACGAAGGGATGACTGATCCAATCCAACATACAAAGAGTTACAGTAATCTAAACGGGACGTAATAAATGCATGTATGACTCTTTCAAAGTCTTTGCGTAGCAGGTAAGGCTTGACCTTAGCCAAAAGTCTCAGCTGGAAGAAACTGGTTTTAACAACAGAACTAATCTGTTTGTCAAATTCAAAAGCACTGTCAAAAATCACACCCAGATTCTTGGTAAAAGGTTGAATATGGGAACCTAAAGTACCAAGAGCATCTACACAGGCACTAAAATGTACAGCACGACCAAACAACAATTTCAGTCTTATTATCATTGAGACAGAGAAAATTTAGCTTAGGGGACTAATCGCTTGTTTTGACCAACTAACAATCCAGAGAGAAACGTCTTGGCTCTCATACCAATCATTATGCACTTGCCAGGAAAAGCTTGCAACAGATACGCTTGAGTTTCCCTGGATTTCGATCTAGGTATCTGGAAAGTAGGTTAAGGATGGAGAAGGAAACTGCTGAGAGGGGTAAAACATCTGCACAAAGGGAATCTCCTCTTTAACTCGCTGCACTGCCGACCCCATTAAGCCTGGCTCGGCTGTCAGGTAGAAGTCACCTTTAAGTCAGCCTGACAGACCGAACCAACTAGAATGGGCTCATCAGCAGCCTCCCTTCTCCCTTTCTCAACTTGTCTGCTGGCACAGCAGAGGTGGCCGGGTGCAAGCCGCAGAATTGGGATAAAAAATTAAAAAATAAGCGTGTGTGTTGGTATCTCAGACAGGGCAGACTGATCTCATAAAGTGGCGTATGTATGACATGCCAATTCGTATGCATTTTGGCGTGTTATAAAGACACATAATCGCTTTTTAACGTGTTTATCAACGCCGTTCGGCCGCCACTGACCTACATTATGTGTGAATTTTCGCCGTAGCGAGTAGTATGAAAGGACGTGAGGACTTTCACCCAGGAAAGCCGGGATCGCGTCCCGCGTGTGGCGTTTTTCAACCTTTTTTTTTTTTTAAGCCTTTGCCAATGTTTCCCCAGGTTCTCCTAGGTTCAAGCAAAATCCCTGTTTTAAATTTTTTTTAAATGTTTGTGTACCACTATGTGTGACTGCCATCTTCTATATCTAGTCAACTTACACGCATGGATAAAAAAAAAAAAAGCATACCGGTAGAGAATATTGACTTTTGTCTAAAAAATTTTGTCCCAACAGTTTATCGTTGTCCTAAGCGTGTTATATTGGTCACAGTCGTGTTTTTTTTTTTTTGGTTTGGCGGCACCACGTGGTGTGTATGTTTACATCCGCTGTATACAGCGTAGACATACACGTGGATAGCTCAAAATGCGTACAGATAACACGCCATTTGGCTTTAGGAAAGTGGCGTGTAGGTTTACGCAAAGTCATGATGCCACGCTGGACAGGGAGTGTGTGCAATATTTTTCAACATTAACAATTAAATCAATATCCAGATTGAAGACTGTTTGATTTTAATACAGAATACACACAGACTTTCATTGTAGGTCAAAGTTGTCGGTTAAAACTGAAAAAATATGTACTGTTTTTCTAAAAAGGCTTAAGCCTTAATTCCTAAGAGGATGTTATCTTATCAGTTAACATCTCGTAGGAGGAGCAGCATTGAGCGTCTCCCAGCAGGCCAGCCAGGGTGACGACAAGCAGGGATGACAGTGACACCCAGCCTGAGGCTGCAAGAGGTTAAAGGGGAAGACGCCTGCACATGCACAGACGCAAACAGCAGCACCCACAAATACTTGGCACCAGGCACACCCGTGGCTCGCCCCGTGGGAGCTCAAAAAAGCCCCTATGCGTGTGATTTCACAGCCTCTCAGTGGACCGCATCGGAGCGAGACAGCTGCTCGGAAAGGTTTTAGAGTGACAGGGCAGCAGAACGAGGAGTCTTGGAGAAATGAATGTTGCTGACGGAGCGTGAGACAGTGATTGGAGCCTTGCTTCTATTCAATGTTTATCTCAATGACACCTCAGCCTCTGTGACATACAAGTCCCAGAATCAAACTGCGGTAGATATCCATGAAAACAGCTACGAAGTCTGCCATGGTTAATGAATTTCTACACTTCTACCATCCATGATCACTGTATTTTCATTAATCTCTTAAATAAATCGGCATAACCCAATTAAGGATAAGATCAGCAAGACTCCAGATAAGATATAATAAGCCCCCTTTGCTCAAAAGGCACACACACTCAAACAAACTTAAAAAAAAAAAATAGCCCCAAAAAAGGGAAATGGAACAGACGCGACTAGAGCGCCTCTGATCGGATCAATTATTAACAACTCTGAGAGTTTGCATGAAATCCGTAAGAGAGCTTAGCATAATTTAGAAACAAAATGAAAACATCTTATTTAGTTGATGTCAATCAGGAGGTCAGACATGGGCCAACACAACGCGCACAGACTGGAAAAACGTGGCATCAATTTTTCAACATGCAGAGGATGGGTAAAGAGGCAACGCCGATGCAAACGACTCTCTCTTTGAAAGCATCTATTTTAGCAGCTGCGGGTACATTGTAGGACACATAAGTCTACCGCCCTCCGGCCGACTTTTGGAGGAGAAAGTTCAGATTCAATATCAGGGTGGATCCTCCTCTTCGTCCTCAGGCTCAGTTAATTATTAAAGTGCTCCATTAAACAAGGAACTCTAGCAGAGGGGCGTAAAACGTAGATCATATTTTTTATTTCCAGCCATTCCTGCAGATTCCTGCTGGTTAACAGGAATGCCAAGCTAACAAGATTAGAATTCCTACCAGGGTGGATGCCAAACAGAGCAAAGGAGGGAGCAGGAGGAGGAGTCCTCACTGTAAGAAGAAGACAGTAAGATGCACTGTTTGGCAAAAAAAATTAGAGTGTCTAATTAGTTTTAACCTACTTTGAAGTAGCCCAATGCATTGAGCAGTTTGGCACATTTTATTCCCCAATAAGTACTAATTTTGGTATCGGTACCTAAACTTGTGTCCTATTGGCCCCAATATTCATAATAAATTAAAAACAATTCCTGGCCCTGCTCAGCAGTACCAGGCAGGTGTAGAAGTGCCACATATGACAATACAATTTGTTTCTTATTAATGATAAAATATTATAACTGAATAACTAAAATAGTCCTGATTAAAAAAAAGACTATTATTAAATGCTAAAATTCTAGTTACTGTTGGAAAACTTTATTTGACCCATATTTAGTTGTAAACAGCAGTACAATGGATTTCAGCAGTGTTTCCTCTATATTGAGTTGACCGTGGCAGCCCCCACGGCAACATTTCTGCCCCCCACGGTACCAGAAATAGGGCTGCATTGTTAGAGTGCCTATATAGTAACTCAAAAAATACAGTTCAATTGTAACAACTGAAAATGTGCCTCTGTGTGTGTGAATAAAGGTGAATAAATATGTTTTTTGTGTTGCAGCAAGGGGGGAGGGGGGGGGGGTGTTTGGACCTGCCCCCACTGCTATTAAAAAAAAAAATCCTAAAGGAAACACTGCTCAGGCCTACTGTATAGTATCTCTTTTCCATGTACTCTTTACCATTAGTAGTAACCCGTATTAAACATGTGGCAGCCAAATACATTTAATGTTACAGGACAGTGTCATGTTGGCATTTGCAGAGAGAGGCTGATAACCATCGGTCTCCGTGCAAGCAAGTGTGTTTTTAAAAGCTAAAATAAAACCTCAGATAAAAAAACAAACGGTGAAAGCCTCATCCCCAGTTGTGTTTGAGGATCAAGATGTCAGGGAGATAAACTGGAGAGGGAATGAAGGGCAAATGGGAAGCACCAAAGCTCACTGACAAAGATCTCATTGTCTGTTAGCACATAGCACATTTTTTTTTTTTTTTTTTTTTTGTGTGTGTGTCTGTGTTTCCACTGACCGACTTGCCTCCCCTGGCTGCCTCCTTGAAAACTGGTTGGCAGAACCCAAAAGAGCATGAAACCGGTACGACTGCATGATAAACTGCTTTCTGATGTATTAAGACTGTGATATCACGAGAAATCTCAAATTTAAATTCCATCTACAACAAAGAATACAGAGATAAAAGTGAGACGTGTGTGCCTGCATGCCTAACCCATGCACGCAATGAGATGCTGGAAAATGCGTTTCATGGTCAAAAATTTATTTTGTGGTATTAATAAGGGTTTTAAAATGTAGAAAAACAAAAATATTTGGTCTGTAAACAAAGCACTTAGAAAATTAGAAGCTAAACTCAGATACGGATGTCAAATTGAGTTTCCTTAGCTACAAGTGCATTTTCATGCTTCAGTCATCAGCGTTTCTAACGATGCTGTGTGTCAGAAATAGCTCGGCACGGGGCGACCTCTAGCTCACCCGGTAAGGGCGTGCGCCCCATGCGGGCTGGGTCCTTTGCAGCAGGTTCAAATCCGACCTGCGGCCCTTTGCTGCGTGTCATCCCCACTCTCTTCCCCCCCCTTTGCCGTCTATCCACTGTCACTATCAAAAAAATTATCTTTAAGAAATTAGTTTGGCATCTCCAATGAGAATTACACAGAGAAATCACTAGTGCGTGAGGCTGAAATGCCGCCCAAACAAGGAGGTCAGGCTGCCTTATTGGACTTGACAGCAGAGACGTTAAACAGGGACAGAGTCGGACCAGGTACAACGTCTCGGTCAAAACATTTTAACAGGAGCGACAGTTTGGTTCACCGCAGACGTTTGATCTCATGCTTGATCAGCTTTTGTAGACTTGCACAGTAGGCGACTCTTGGTTCATGCAGGGAAGCAGGAAGTGTAGGGAATTCGTGTAAATTAATCCCAACTAACAATTGATTTTACTACTGATTGAGCAAGTCATTTATTGGATTCATTGCCTTCAAATCCTCACATCTGAGAAGTTGGAACCTGCAGGTATTTATGCGTGATATATGTGGTCATCTTTCAGGGTTTTATAAACTATATCAGTGCCAGAAACACGGCAACTTGTAGGTGTGAACAAAGAGACAAATGTTTAACCAGCACCAATGTGCCGTTACAGAGGCACCCCCACTCTATCAAGTTGAAATGGATTAAAGTTATACAAAAGAGCGAGTCCCCGATGTCTTTTTCTTTTCTTTCTTCATCACATGAAAAATACTGACCCCAGGTAGGTTTTTCTTCTCTGCGTGCCATACATCAGCAGAGCACATCTGTATTCAATCCACTGCTGCTAATTGAAAACCACGTTAAAAAAGCAGCAGAGCAGGGCTGCCGTTTTTTTGCTCCAGTATGACTGGTATGCACACCCGCTACCTTGATTCAATGGCTTCTCCCATTGTACCAGGTAATCACACTGGGGAGGGGTCTCACACTACAAAGCCATTTGCTCATGTGCGAAGAGTGGGCCGGGCTCATTATAACAAACCTCACTGAGATCACTATCAGTTTATGCCTGTTACTCTCCATCTTGCCGCTGACAGCAGGGAGCGAGCTCTGCACCCATCTGACAGAGACACCCCCCCAGCTTATTATCAGGCAACATTGGCATGGCAACCAGCATGCAACCTCTCCAGGTGGACAGTCGTTTTGCTTCCCTTAACCCCTTAAAAACAGCAGCAACAGGGGACGCCTAGATAGCTCACCTGGTACAGCGTGCGCCCCATGTACAAAGGCTCAGTCCTTGTCGCAGCAGCGGCAGGTTCAACTCCGACCTGTGGCCCTTTGCTGCATTTCATTCCCCTTCTATCTCCCCTTTCACATTGTCAGCGGTCCTAAAATGCCCAAAAAATCTTAGAAAACAAAAATAGCAGCAGCAACAGTGGACTCAGTGGAATTTCTAGTGTGATCCCCATTTTGACAACTCTTACTTACTTCTTAATTAGCCATTTCGTCGGGAACATGACACTGATGCATCACCGCTGTGTTTTTTTCGATCCTAGATCGTTTTCCCGAAAACTATTTGACATGGGATTTTGACAGAAGTATGTCACCTTTCCTCAGACATAATAAAATGCCCTCTCTCACCCCTCCTTACGAGCTGCTGCTTGCCAGCACACCTCTGCCTTTGAAATGAAGAGGTACTCCATATAGTCTCCATGACAGGAAAAATAATAAAAACACTCATGTAACAGTGTGAGAAGGAGAGGGGAGGGGGGGGGAGGAGACAGGCGTCAGCCATAAATCTCTTAATAAGCACAGCGGGAGGCGGCCAACAGGATCAAAGCGTTGGCCAGGCCCCACCCAGACGCTCCTTCAAGTGTGCTTTAATAGGCCACCCATCCTAGGCCATTACCGCCTCATTTCTAGTCGTACTAGGAGGCCTGTAGCCTGCTGCAGGCCTCCTAGTACCACTAGTAATGAGGCAGGACTGAGCACTGGGACTAGTTTTGCCCCTGAGGAACACTAGTAAGGATCTTCATTATATAGCCAGCTGGAAAAAAAGATATACTCAGTTGCTCATTATTCAGACTTATTTGGATTGCTTTTGTAAATAGCTGTATTTTCTAAATAGTTCTATTCACAAAAAAAAATTACTTTTAAGATAGATTTTTTTTAAACATTTTTATTTTCATGTCACCCTTTTGTAGATGTCTTTGCATCAAAGGGTTGACTCTCTTCTTTTATCTCACTGCTGATGTTATTTAACTTCAACGCTGAGCATTACCATAGCATCACAATGTCATGCCGTTCCATGTTATCGTATGATGTATAAACGGCAGTTCACAGAGCATGACGTGCTTGCTTTACGACGGACGGAGCTTGAGTGAGCGAAGAAGCCTTCCAGAGAAGACATGAGCCGCATCTCTCATCACCCCCCGCTGCTCCGTCCCTCTACACCAGGCTTCATAACTGTCATGCTGCATCTAAAATAGAGACATCTGAGCACGGCCAGCTCTCATCAATTTTCAACACCCACTCATAAAAGGCTGACTGTTGAAACACAGGCAGCCTAATGCATCTCTGTGTAATCCACGCACGCTGAGGAGAGAACATGAGCCGACAAGGAGAGGAGGGAAAGAAAGAGAGAAAAGAAAGAGGCACTGAGAAGAGGTTATACAATTTGTCTGGAACGTCCAAACTATGACGATGAAAAACCTTTGCGGCGTCCACAGATCTGATCCTGGCCATGAAAGGGACCATGTGTATTATTACCCATGGTGCACAGCAATCTGGAGCCACAACAGTCCCCTGCAGCTGTGCTCTTACGAGACAGAGTGAGTATGGGAGCAATTATTAGATTAAAGCGGATTAGGCTTTGCTCAGGTAAGGCAGGTTGGGTCGTTCCTGTCTCTTCGGTCCTGAAACATTGGGCACTAATCCAGTAATGACACCACTTTTAGATGGAAAACTGAACAGTGCAGCAGTGGCGCATAAAGGCTGCCATTTACGTACACATATTTAGTTTTCTTTTCTTTCATATATACGACAAAGGTTCTACACACAGCCGACATGAAAGCCTAATGCAAACGGTTTACAAAAGTAAGTGCTATATAACTACACTGCAAAGGGAATGAGCAAAAATGAACAGAGGATGTATTATCAAGGAAAAGTAATGTCAAACATCTGGGGTCACACTCTGATTTTTTTCCAGCGTTGTGAGCCAAAGATGGAAGATCACAAAGTCACTGTGGAACAGAGGAGCTCAGCAGTCTGCAGCCAGGCTAAATACTGATAGATGTTTCAGACTAAAGGGTCAGATTTTAAAATGGGAGTCAGAGAACTGAAGCTGCATGGTTAAATCTTCCCCTGCTGGCCTGTAGATGCTGCCTCAACAGAGTTATATGACAGATAGGAGATAAAGCAGAGGCAAGAAATGGGATGCGGTTTCCAGGAGTCTTGCCTTCTGAAAAATGATCTGTGAGGATGAACAAGTTCGATGGATTATACAGAAAGAGGGGGGGGAAATGGCTCCATTGCACAAACATGCAGACTTGGGACGGAAACCTTCGAGAGTGCCGCAATCACGGGACAATGTCTCCAGAGTGACAAGAGCTGCTTTTCGCATCAGTGGAAGTAATAAATGCTGGTTCCCTCACTGGCTCTGGCAGCAGATGGGGGCTGAGTCCTTGGCTGCCAGTGCTGGCCTCCTCTCTGCAGGCGGCTCTGGCTAATGCCTGCAGCTCTGCTATGTACAGACATGAGTGCCAATCAGGAATGTGGTGGCACTCTACAATCCCCCTTGGCAAACTACCCGGCATGGAGGGGAGTGTGCCAAGATAAGGAAGGAAGGAAGAAAAGAAGACTTTCAGAATAAAGGGTAGAGAAAAAGAGAGGGGAGATGAGGGCCTGAACCCTTGTTTTAGTTATTCTGATGACAGCTTATATTATACCAGGAGTCATTCAGGTCTTTGGCTCCATAAAGGTTGTAAAAGAGAGACTGCTACAGTCATTAGTCTATCACTGTCTCACACCGTGGAGGACATGAGATTGTCTGGGAGATGAACCAATTCCTTTGAGTATTACAATGCATTCAGGTCAATCCATTGCCACGTTTCTGCTGCAACATCCTAATAATCTTTAAGCAAGATAATTAAAAAAAAAAAAAAAAAAAAAAAAAAGGTTTGAAATGAGATTCCTCTGCCAGGTCAGTATCAATTTCATGATCTAAGGAGACGGATTACAAAGACGAGAAGATGAAATACTTAATGAATGATAGATGGATGAACATGCCCTATTCGCAGGAGGAAGATTCTTTCTGTCACTCAATGGGGCTCCAGAGTACAATAAGAACTCCATTAAACCTCATGCAGTCTCTCTCCATCACAGTACAACAGTCCATCTACCATTGGCCTTTGGAAGTGCGTTTTTAAAAGCTTACTGAATCCCTCTGGTAAGAGCAATCCGCAATATCCTTACCCTAGCAACTGTGAAAGAGTATTTATTGTACTAGTGCTCCCTGAGGCCATGTCCTTGACTGAAGCAGACAAAAGACACAAACAACACCAGACCTTTGACCAGCAAACTCAAAAAGTAAGGCAAGAATGCAGCATATATCCACCTTCCTCTTTTCATTCAGAAAATGGATTTAAGATACGGGTGGCCTCCTGGCCCTTTCCATATCTACAGTGTGTCTCCTTCCCCTCCTCCCACACTCAAAACACACAGATGTTGATGCTGGCAGGAGGAAATCAAACAAGCCTGGCAACCAGGTTGTTTCCAGGACCAGTCAGCTCTGTGGTGAAGGTTTCCTAGCAGAGCTTGGCTGGCTCTGCAGAGTGAGCTCAGTGTAGTCACCACAGTTTAATTAGCCACAACCTGGACAGACGTGTACTGTAACTGCAGTCAGTGGAGTCTCTCCTGCTGAAAGAAAGGTCCCTGTGACTGTGGAGCACATAGGTGTGTGAGTGTGTGTTTTTATGAATCTACTGACTCTGTAAACACCAGAGCAGAAAGTTGCAGCACATACGTAGTCTTAAGTGGAGCAAATATACATTTGCTTTATTTTCTACAGTGCTTATACGTTATTGTGTGTGTGTGTGTGTGTGTGTGTGTGTGTGTGTGTGTGTGTGTGTGTGTGTGTGTGTGTGTGTGTGTGCGCTGAACAAATTGGCTTTGTCCAAAACAAAAAAGGAGATATGGAGATGCATCAACTTTTTTTTTATCCATTAATGCTACATATTTTGAACATCTAGCTGCAATAGCAAACTAACATACAAAATGCTAAAACAGCAACAGATATGCAGAAAACCTAACCCAGCCTCCCTAATTCAAAACACACCACCAGGTCCAAACACCGGTGAGGGGGAAAAAAATCTAGCTAAGAGCAGACATGACACACGAGGAACTAATTCTACACTTAATGAGAAATAGTGTCATCTAAATAAAATCTGACATCAAAAGCATAATCCCATTACGAGAGTTAAAGAGTTAGTGAGTCGTTCCAACACGGTTTCTGGTGTTTTTCATGCATCTGCAACCCAAATAATTATAATTAGGTTGTATTATCTTTTAATTAAAAAAAGCACTCTGTGCAGTCATGTTTGCAAGCCAGCAGGTGGTCCATCTGCACAGCCATTAAGAACAAGGAAATGTACTTTATGTTCAGATCTGTCCGGTTAGATTTAGACTAGCCATTTGTGTCTAGATCATTTGAGATGTATTTTAAAGTTAAAAGACTGTCCAGCTAGAGGTTTTAATATCATTCTGTAGCGTCCTAGTAGTGTTCCTTATGTATTCAAATACAAGCATTCACATTTTGTTCAGAGTAAGTATGTAGTACAGAAACTTGGATGGCGGTTGACATGGTCTCATGTTTGGAGAAGCAGACAGGAAGCTAAGCAAGGTACTGCTGGGGATGCCACGTTAGGTCGGCTCCGAAAGTCACACAATAACGCAAACTTTGGTTCAAAATAACCAATCGAAGCAGAGATAAGATGTCTGGTGGCTTTGAATACAGCAATATGTACTGCTAAGTTCACGCTATGGTTAGAATATTTTCATCTCTCTCTCTATAATATATATATATATATATATATATCCTTGCCATCAGACAGCCCTTTGAATTGGGGAACTGAAGCCTTTATATCAAATCCACCAGACTCCTTTGACAAAAAGTCATTTCACCTTGTAGAACACGGGAGCTGCTGGTCTAACATTACCGCTGCCTGACGTCGCGTCCACAGTAGTAACATTGCATTGCTAATCTTCTGTGCAGTTATTTCAAAACTTACCGCAGCTAATGTTGACACAGATAGTGCTGGCGTTTACATTATTCATAACCTTATTGAGAAGCTTACTATGGGAACCCAGGGATTTGGACTCTGCCTTTGAGGACAGACCACGGCTGTTATGTATGCATGCCTGCAAAGATATCCATTGGAGTACATCATTTTGTTCTAAGAAAATGAGAACAATCACATTTTAGGAGTGTATGCATCGCTATATGAATCTTCATGCTTGATCTATGCTTGTCATATATCAATTGGACATTGCAGCATAAGTGGCACTTTCAAATCTGATGAGATGACATTGTGTGTGCCGTAGGGGGGGCATGACATTTGCAGCGCCTCCAATTTTTTGAACAGCCGAGGAATGGGCAGGATGTGGCAGACCCCCAGCGAGGCTCGGCATTTAGCTTTGAAAGCAATGTTTGTATTAGCATAGAGAGAGCTGCATCTATTTCACATGGCAGTGCTAAAGTTAGAATGGGGAGGAAGAGATCCCTCTAAAATGTCCCCTTTTTTTTTACTGCCAGACATGTTAAATGAATATCTGATTTAGTTGCATGTTCCAATTAGTCATAAATCTTTAACTCTAGAGACTATCAGGTGCTGGCTGTAGCGCAGTGATACATACTGATGAAGGATAACTAGCTGATGCAAGTACTGAGCAAAGACTAGATTTATGAAATTAAGAGATAGCAATGAAGAATAATCTCAAACAGATTTCCCCCCCATTTCCATCAAAATAATAGTCTGCCAGCTTGAAAAGATAACTCAAACTACCAAAATGAAAGTAATTCCAGGATATGAGTGTCTGCTAAATGCCTTTGCTGTAAATCTTAATGTTACACAAGCTGGCAGCTTTAACAAAGCACTGCGACATAAAACCACCATTATTATGGACGATCACACAACTACTTAGTGGCGGCGTTACTTGGCAACACGCGCCACTTGTCGTGTTTCCACCCACTCAGGTGGAGCCGAACACGGTCAAGGTGATTATGTATTTTTTTTTTTTTTTTTTTTACAATTCAACAGCTCAGCGCTGTTCACCCTTCACACCTACGTGTTGAGGAGAGTGCTTTGTGTTCACACAGCAAGCAGGAAAGAAATCAGGCAGCGCTGGCTGGATCAACTCAAACCAGATGACTGGAGGCTCACTACCGAATATGTACTGTAGATTAGGGGTCTCTGGACAGGAAATTTTATGTTTGGTTTGTCCACGTCATGGCTGTGTGGAGTGTTTGTCCAGGAACTGCACCGGTTGATAGGCATCTAGACACTAACACGGTGAAGGCGAGGATCTAAGATAGGACAGGACGACAGACTTCCGTGGGGATAAGTGTGACTGATAAACACCAACACAAAGGGGTTTAAGACAGTGGGTACAAGTGGACCAATGTACGACCTTCCTGCTCAAACAAGTTAAGGGCTCCAAGCTATCAGCAGGCTTTCACCTTCACAGACCTAAAGAATCTAAAGTCTTACTGAAATAATAGGCCGGTCTCGGTCTGTCGGCTATACTAGCAAAAGGAATCGTTTACGAACGATCATAATCCTCTGTGGAAAACCATCTTGATTACGATTTATCCTAATACTTTTCCAGGAACCTAATTTTGACGGAGTAGATCGATGTCTTTCTATCATCAACCTCCAAGTAGGGAATACACTTCAGAGCAGAACAGCTGTTATCCATCTCTACATCTGTTCTACAAATGTCCATGTTGAATACGTACTGAAGGACGAAACCGAAGAACTGAAAGGGGGAGGTAAAGCTTGAGAGAAATAGAGAGAGAGACAAAATGGAGATTGTGTCTGATGCATGTCAATATTTCGGTTTATTTGCCTCTGAATATCCTGGGGATCAACTAGACAGCTCTCAAGTGGATGGTCTGTTTCTGCTCAGGGCTCTGGTCTAATGAGGATGCCAGTGTATGGCGTTACAGACTGCAGCTAGACCAGCAATGATCCTGACCAGCCAAATCAAGCTCCCTCCCCCTCTTAGCTCCAGGCTCAGTGGAGATTCAAGGTTCCTTTTCAGAAGTCACAGAGGAAAAATAACTAGGTTCACTTGTTTATGATATCTCTATTTGAGGACTATTTAATGGTCTGTATGGATGTTCAGCGCTGGTTGTGACAATTACTGGGAAGCCGTCCAAGCACAGAGTGACCGGTCTACACAGCCCAATGGACAGACTCACACAGATGTGAAGTGGCCATTCGGCCCAAACAATGGTTTTTGACCACATGCACCGCTGCAACCTAAAAAAACACTAATCCTTTACAGCAGGTTTCTTTAAAATGAAATGAGAAATTTCACCACCAGCCAGAATTCAATACAAGACCAATTTTGCCAGTGACATGAATGTATAATTGAAAGTAGGGATGAGGAGAGCTCCTATTTTTACTGAATAATCTGAGCGGTAGAAAAAAAAAAAGGACGTGCCAAAATACACGCAACCATGCAAACACACTACTTGAACACACTAATTCAGAAAAAAATGTGCTGATTTAAATATCAATCATGACTAATGTTGTACTCTTGATACCTGAGTTAAGAGTCCATGATTAATGGACCTTGATGGCTTTTGTTTTTCAAGCTAATGCATGTCCAGAAAGCAAAAGCAGTTAGCTACTAAATATAAGCCTTGGTTTTCCAAAAGAATGCACTTTGTAGCCCATCATAATGAAATTAGTAATTCAAAAGACAGATGATGAAGACTGCTGTGTTTCTTTCTTTCTTTTTTATTATATTTTGGGCATTTTAGGCCTTTATTTCTATAGGACAGCTGAAGACATGAAAGGGGAGAGAGAGGGGGAATGACATACAGCAAAGGGCCACAGGGGGAGTCCAACCTGCATCCGCTGCGATGAGGAGTAAGGCTCTATATATGGGCGCCTGCTCTACCAGGTGAGCTACCCAGTGTTTCTTGAGCTCATCATACTCCTTTTCATTGGAACGGTTAGCTCTACCGTGTTTCTGACAATACTACTATAATCAGGGTACTGCCTTACTCAGGTTACGATTGAATTATTTCTTAAAATGAATAAAGGCCTGTGTAATAAATAATCTGTGACATATTTGAGGGCTCTTATACCTTAATGGTACTACTGAAGGATCTGTCCTTGCCTTAATTTAGATCTGTTTTTTCCTCCCAAATGTGAAGTCAGTAGTCACTTTGTTGGAGTAAGTAAGTTAGCAAGAGTATCACATGATTTGAGGAAAGGCCCTGTAGTTGGATGTCTCTGACCAGACATTTAAAGCACTACTCACTCTCTCTCCTCTTATAATGGAAGGATGCTTTCTCCTCTTGAGTGCGGGAAGTACTCCACTTTACAGCACTTCCTGAATTGTAAGGAGAGTGATTTTGCTCTGGCAAACAAGGAATGGGAAATCAACGGTACCCTAGAAAAAATGCTGGAAGATCTACACGAATGGGTTTGTCCAAAAGTAAGATACAACTTTTCAAAGTCTTCAACCTGTCATAACACAAAAACTGTCCTTTAAGTAAAAAGTCCATAAACTTTTTCCCCAAAGTCCATTAACATTTTTCCCACCATTTATGGAATGGGAGGGTTATGAGTCGTTTAGTCTCCAGTAAACCAACACAGACGACATCATACTGGTCTCCTTTCCCCTTAAAACGTAAACAGCATTGGAAACCAGTGAGGCCTGACTGACACAATGGCCTCCCTCCAAGTGTACTGTCACTCACACTCTAGGGAGAGACACCTCACTGCAGGAGGTGGCGCGACCCCCTGAGACTTCACGAAATGACACCTCCACACACAATTATACGCTCTAAGGCCACTAATTGGCTTGCTTGGCTGTGTGTGAATACTAACTGGGTGCAGGGCAGCAGCTGTTGTTATAGGCAGTTCTCTCAAAGGTGAAGAGGGGAGGAAGCGAAGAGGAAGAGAGAGGGAGTGAGCGTGTGCGTGCGTGCGCGCGTGCGTCTCTGTATGGAATAAAGAATCAAGTCTCACGCTGAGTCGACCCCCATGCCGACAGCCAATTACCTGTTTGTGGAGCTGGAGCCCTCCCTGTCTTTCTGTGAGAGACCGTCTCGTCTTTAAGCACGATTGGACAATGCTGTTTCCTGTCTAAGTTGTCCCGTCTGCCTGGGAAACCACGGCAAGGCTGCTATCCCATAATCGTTGCCATGCATACCCACATGCTATACTGGTGCCCTTTCAGATATTTTTGTTCCCTCTGCCCTTTAGTTGCTTTTCCTCTACAGAGAGGAGAGAGCTTGCATTATATAGGGGTTTAGTATTTCCCCACATATAGGCTGTACTGGGCAACTTGCCATGTTACTTTAATGGCCAACTAAGTAGATTTTTTTTGGACGTATTTTTTTTAACAGTTGCAGAGGTTCTTAAAGACAGTCTGACGTCAGAAGTAAAGAGGCGGTCTGTGCAAGGGGAAGCAGCCCCTTTATGCATCACAAACTTGCAAGCTAAAGTTCGTCTGTCAGCTAGCGCTTATCTTCACCACATTAAGGTGTATACTGAGTTACCAATGTATTAGCTAAACTTTCACTTTATAAGGCTATCCAATACCGTAACAGTGTAATATGGCCTACCTTTGTAAAGCTTAAGATTTCTACATATGATGATCTTTTTGAGCTGCAATCTCTGCTGGATTGGGCCAGCAGCTCTTAAAAATGACTGCTATATAATAAAAGTTAGGGGTGAGGAGAGAGAACAACAATCCACTAATATTATGCAGGAACCCCCCCCCCCCCAACAAAACTTATTAGCTTCAGTGCAGAAGACACAAGTGTCAGCCTTCAAAAACAACACTAGTTTGAGTAACTTGAGAATAGAACATCACAGAATGGAAGAAAAAAAAAAAAAAAAAAAAAAGCGCATCTTCAGAAAGCCTCAAATCAAAGCAGGGACTCATTTATCTCCACTACATTTAGATTACTTCATTTGCACATGAAATGATGTTGCCTCTTGTGTCTGTAATTGCTTTGTTTTGCATTGACAAGTGCCTTGTTATATCTTACCAGCTGACACGGTTTTGTTATACGATTATCAACAAATCTGCAGCAGTGTACATCAATTTGTTTCAATGTGTTGTACGTTTATGGTTTTCGTGTGCATTTTTCAATGAAAAAAAAAAAACTCAATGTACCTGGATTACAGTTTGTACCATCGTTATGTATATTCTAACCCAGTCAGCACCTCTCTTCAAGAGCATTAGGATCCTACTCGATCAACAGTTTCCTTTAAAAAGGTTAAGCAGCCAGCTGATACTGAAGCTACTGAAGTCTTACTGGGAAGCGAAAAGCTGGGCATTTCCTGTGTGCTCAAAGTAAATGTATGTAAGCTTACCTTTGATGGAAATGGCCGCAGTCACATGGAAGCAGACATGAGGAGAGATGGAAAGAAAACAGGAATGTTAGCCATGGGCTCAAAATAAACACAGACATAATGACACAAACAGCAGAGGCTTTCTTTCTGCCAGCATCACTTTTTTTTTTTTTTCTCCCTCTTTCTTCTTGAGGCAACATGAACATTTCTATCTTTGAATGGTTGCACCTCTTTGCATTTGAATGGCGTGCAGGACGAGATTAATCAATCCAGGTTCAAACTTTAATCCATCTATTCATTCTTCCATAGATTTCCCCAAAACTATATGGCCATGAGGGATTTACAGTTCATCATCGCTGGTGGGTATAAACCTCGCAGGCAACAGCAGGAGTGGTCTCGTGGGCCAAAACAAAAAGGGCTTCTGGGTAATGCTTTCATCCAGTAGAGAGCTGTTCAGGTCAACACATCTTCCTCTCTCGCTTTATCTTTGCCTCAAAGGAACACTAAGAAAAGGTGCACCAACTACATTTTCTAAAAGCCCCCATGAGTAGTGCAATATAAATCTATTTTTTTTCCCTCCCTTCACTGGCTCCCTGTCCCCATTTATCTTCCTACTGTTTTGGGCTCATCTTGGCGCAGTCTGAGCGCCACAGGAGGGGAGAGAGGAGAGACGGAAAAAAGCTAAATAACAGATACATCAAAAAGTGGAAGAGAGGTGGATCTCCATGTTGCGGTGTCTTAAAGACCAGACCTTTGCCACCATGGGAGACCCCTCGCCCTCCTGCTCACCCCCTGAACCTTACCGACACGCTCAAAACACATTGCTTTATTGCCTGTAAAATAGACACAGTGGCCTATTTATAAGAGGATTAAGTAAAGAAAGAAAGGCAGCAGGAGGGAGTTCTGTCTCTGCCAGCACTACCAGCCTGAGGGGGAGGACCAAGGAGGACAATACGGCACGTCTACGTAGCCTGACGGGTTCTGTGGCTCAACACGGAGCTCATCCAAGGTGAAGGTTTCCAGGACACCGTGTGGTTAGGAGGTATATGTGGTTCCTCTATGCCTGAAGCAAACGTAGGTGCACAAAGTAACCCGACCCCGATGGCAGCTTCAGCGAACAGTGACATCATCGGGAAACTGGGCGAGCTGCCAACGGATTCATGTACACAATATTTTTATATATATATATATATATATATATATATATATATATATATATATATATATATATATATATATATATATAAATAAAGGCACACACTGAGGAGGGGATTATTTAGCATCCAATCACACCGGCATTTCAAAACAACAAAAAGTCATTGCAAAATCAATTCATTGAAATGCCAGTGCCACAATCAGTGGATTCACTCGAGTAAAAAAAAATAAATAAAAAAAATACTAAATCCACAACAAATGTCTGGGTCTAGTTCAACTTTGGTGAATTTTGGGGTGCCAAACCGAGCCCTGCAAGCAATCATTTTTTTCACCAAGCCTTTAGAACCACAAATGTCATAAGAAAAAGACGCACTGGGCCACTTTCTGGTGTGACCAACGGACCTGAAGCCTGAGCTGAGCGGATACAACAAAGGCTCTGAATGGGACCGTATACACAAAGTTATCTATGCAGTTACCTTACAGAAGACAAAAAAAGCCACATGGAACTCCAGTTAACAAACCAGAGTTTTTTGTTTTGTTATTTTAAAGATCATTTTTTGGGGTTTTAATTGATAGGACAGCTAGGTGAGAAAGGGGAGAGAGAGGGGGAAGACATGCAGGAAATTGTCACAGGTCGGACTCTAACCCTGGACCTCTGCGTCGAGGCATAAACCTCTAAGTACATGTGCGCCTGCTCTACCCGCTGTCCCACCCGGCCACGACAAACCAGAGTTGACTTGCATTAGCTGAGCCCACCTGAGTCCCAGTGCCTCAAGTTCATCTTTAAAGCGCCCATATTATGCTCATTTTCAGGTTCATAACTGTATTTTAAGATTGTACCAGAATAGGTTTACATGGTTTAATTTTCAAAAAACACCATATTGTTGTTGTACTGCACAGCTCTCTCTCACTGCTGCAGATCCTCTTTTCACCTGGTTTCTGTTTTAGCTACAGAGTGAGACCTCTTTTCATCTTCTTCTTCTGTACTATCTTTGATTGCACTCGCACATGCTCAGTAGCTCAGATGTAAAGCATGTCAGCTAGCTAGCTCTAGAGACAGTAAAAGAAAGCCTGTTTCTCCAACTTTGGTCAGTTACAAGGCAGGATTAGCTGGGAGACTTCTAAATGAGGGCGCACATGTAAGTAGTTCTTTTGTAGATTATGGTGAACTTGTGTGTGTTGTAGCAGTGCTTTGCTATTGAGAACGACGTAGCATGCTAGCGTTAGCATTAGCATGCTAATGCTAATGCTCACTAGGAGACTGAAGGCAGGACACATTCAGAAACCGTATCTCACTCAAAACAGCATGGATGGATTTTTTCAAAGTTTGTATGTGTGTGGAAGCACCAGAGACACAAAATAACACCCCAAATCCCAGAAAAAGTGATTTTTTCATAATATGGGCACTTTAAAACGTCTTCAAAAGGAGGGACGGCTTTTAAAAAGATGTAAAGAGAAACCCTCGCTGTTAAGCATCATCAGTAACTGTCTCGCCCCCACCCATGTATCAGTAGCACAAAGAGCAGCTCTGGCTCTCTTCACATCAATGGTGACCGCTGCCTCCAGACTTGGTGATTTAATGATTTTTCTCAGGCTTCAGAGGATGGGCGAGCTTCAGTAACAGATCCCTCCCGTGACTTTTAAATTGTCTGTTGCTACCAAGAAAAAAAAAAAAAAAAAAAAGTGATACTTTACCGGCAAATGGCAAACAATAATAGATTGTGTTCCACAGTAAAAACAGTAGTATCTGCATGTCTAATTTCAGCCCCGTCCCACCCCTCTCCGGCGTCCAGTTAACAGTCTGGTCTATCTTTCCATCTGGCCTGAAGCCAGAAGCCAGGCTATAGGGCTAATACAGCGCTGGTCCAGTTCTCAGGTGTCAACATTATTGAATTGAAGCTGGGAGGGATGGGGCACTATAGTGAACAAACCCCCCCGCTTTCAAACTCTAAAACTCATCCAGGACCAGTGGGACATCAGGGAGGAGGGCAAAAACACTCATGTAGGGATCGTTCATTCCTTGTAGACTTCAACACACAGGTTGTTTGTTTCCGTTCTCCATTTCAGGACGATGTATTGATCCGCAGCCCTGCGCAGCTCAAGGTTTTGTCTAAGGAAGGACCCAGACATGCCCTCGTAATGGGCTGAAAGACTGAAAGATGTGAGCCGCATTATAAAGAGACGGGAAGAATTCTCCTTTGGTTATTGGAGAAGCCTACAAGGTCATCAATTGCTGAATAAATGTATCATATAATTTGATTCCACAAGTACAAATGAAAATTTTAACAATAAACCTATATATAATCAGTTGTTATAGGGATATATATATTTTTTTTTTTTTATAATGGCACCCCGAGCATCCCTCGTGCATCCATCTGTCCAGGCAGCATCTTCCAACAGCCGTTTCCACAGTAACCGCGGCAGGACAGTGATCCGCCAGGGAGATTGGGGACTCGCCAAAAGGTCAATTAAGGGTAATTTATTTTTGCTGAGAGGAGCGATGATCCTCATATCTTCAAGCAGCCATCCCCCCGGTATGCTTTTTTTTGGGGGATTAATATTCATTCACCAGTTACAGATTCCTTGTCTGCTGCATTTCTTTTTTGTATTATACCGACTTGTTGAAAAATTGCTTCAGTGGGTTTTTGTCACAGTTGCATCAGAGATCCTTTTTTCCCCCCAAAACGCAATCTTAAAAATACCCTGTAGTACAAACTCTTTCTCAAACCAGAGAACCAGAGTTTGCTCTCAATATCCTCATCAATGCTTCTCTACACTTTTTGTGACAACAGCCCTGCAAGGCCAATCTAAGCTCAATCTAACGTTTGGTGACCTGAATAAGACCGCAGTCGAGACGATGCCCAGAGGCCATTTCATAGAAGAGAAATCTAAGGCAATATTAACTGTATGGATGTTAAGCGATCACCCGCCTAGCCCTGTCGGCCCATTGAGACGCGCCTCTCCTAGGGTTAAAAAGGCTACGGTGTCCGGGAGGGCCAACAGTAAGACGGCTCAATGCCACATGAATGTTAAGGATGCTTTCGACAAAAGCTGCACCATCACATTGACCTAAAACCCCGGCCAAGTAGCCAATAGCAGAGCAACTAAGTGGGTGACCTGTCCCCATGGCTTATTAAAACGCCAGCACTCAACAGCACATCGAGAGAAATCACAACACACGCAAATATTTCTGCACAACCCACAATGCAATCCACCGGCGTCGGGAGATACTATACAGCTAATTCAGGCAAATGACATTTACTGAAGAGTTATTTAGATGCTATCGGTGGCTGGGGTCTTTGTGCTAAGGGGATTAGCGCCACCGTGCCCAGCGCTGAAAGGCGTCTTTGTGGCTGTAGTCTTTAGCGGGATGGGAGAGCGGCTCAGATGCCTGCGTGGAGGGTGTCAGTTATCAGGGATCCTGCCATGCCTTGCTAATCTCTGGCCCCGCAGAGTTCCTGAACCCCAGCCAGCGTGTCCTGCGCCAGCCTCTAGAGTTCCCTTAAAACAGAGGGACAATGATAGGTATTCAGGGAGAGCCACTGGACTGTCAAGCGCCTCTCCTTGAGTGAGCAGCATAAGGGCAGGGGGAATCTAAAGCACCACTACTGCTTTAGCCACTACGAGCACTCAATCGAGACAAGCTTTGATCATATATTTATATTGGCACAGTGCACCCACACAGACACAAACCTCTGTGAGGTAATAAAAACCATGATGAATGTTTTCACTGTGGGGTGTCTTTTGGTTTTTTACCTGCCGTGAGTTATCAAATGGCATTGTAAGGAAATTCTATGTATTTCTTTCAGTGCAATTTCTCTGCCACAGAAAACAGGCGTTCAGCTGTGTTTACTGTTTGCGAAAAGAAAGGGCGAGGATGTGAGATTACAGTGGATATGAGATGACTGCAAAACTGCATTAGTGGAATGAACATCAACAAGCTAATCTACTTCACATCAGCACCGGGAAGCTCGAGGTACATCGCAATTTGATTAGATTTCTATTCAGGGTGCCAACATTTTATTACAACACTATTCTTGATGCATCTTAATTTCTGATTTCCACAATCCAAATGGTTTAATTTTATGAACAAGACTATTCAACACTACTTGTTCATTTTATATTGTAGCTTCTTGTACTGTGCATACTGTTAAAAGTTGTATTCATAAAGCACTATATTCTAAAATTCTGATTAAGGAGTTGTTGCATTAATGTCCAATAATTTACACAAAGCTTCCAAGAATCAGTTATTGTCCCCACCTCAACTTTACATACAGTAATTGGAGTTTCTAAAGAACTGTGCTTTAACTACTTTTTAGAGAAAAAAAAAATCTCATTGTTGGACGTTAAAAAAACGACGTTAAAAAATCAATTTACTTCAAACACATTAACAGCTTAGTCAGTTTTCTGCATACAGTATCTATCCAAAAGTAATGCAAAATACCTGCAGGGTACACTGGTTAATGGAAAAGTGGGTCACAGAAATGCAGTGCCATATGTTCCCCAAAGATCAGCACTGTTTCACACTCCCAAACACTGTGTGCGTTATCTCTGATGTTTTAATGAAATGTAAATGAGTGGGAGGAAGGGAAAGAAACGCAACACAGCTGAAATTCTCTTTCCAGACATGCTGGAGTTTTAGGAGTTTGGACGGTTGGAAGAGTGTGAGAGGGGTTGCGTGGGGACAGAGGGTGGAGGATAGGAGAGACAGTAAAGGAGAGAAAGAGGGGAGCGGTGGATTATTGCGGCCAAATGAAGAGATGATTCATTGAAATGTTGAATTCATTTGCGGCTGTCAGTTTCTCTTTCACAGTGTGGTGTTAAGAGTGTGGGGTGTCAGCCCCCACCATTCCCTGGATCCCACCTCTTCCTCCACATGCCTTGGCCCAGCACAGCTTGGCTCTCCTCAGCCCTGCATGGCCTCCTTTCCACTCCACTGGGAAGCAGACATGCAGAGGACTATCGTAAATGATTAGCTGCAGAAACTTACAGACCAGCGTCTCATCTCCTCCTCCGCAGGTCTCCCATTGTTCTCTTCACCTGGTTTTAGGGTCTGGCATGATGTGTCGCGACCCCCCCCATCCCCCCCTCCACAGTATCTGCTCAATCCTGGTTCGGCGCACATCATCTACCTCTTTCAAAGATGCAAAGAGCTGGGCAGATTGCGGTCCAGGGTTTGTTACAGTAAGCCAAGTCCCCGCAGGCATATATCTAATCGCCCTAACAGTTCTCTGGCTTTTAAAAAGAGCAATAAGAAGTCAGGCAGAAGATCAAGCAGCTCGCTGCAACAACTGGGCTATAAAGTAAGTTCAGACTCTGTGCTAACTACTCTGAGGAAGTGCTAGGAAGTAAAATACTGCAGGGTAAACACAGAGTCGAAGGCCTAGACAGACTCAGCTGTAGTGTAACTGCAGAAGCACAGGGATCGCAAAGCATATTGGTCTTGACAGCTTTGAAGAAATGGAAGTCTCTTTCACTGAGCAAGCGTTGGGGACGCGACACGGTCAGGCAATCAGGGACAGCGCGCCTGTGGCGTCCCAACAACAACCCCCGACACACACACACACACACACACACACCTCCTTTTGGCACTGCAGCGGAATGCAGCCGCTAACAGCTCAGTCCCATCTCGGTGCTCACCGAGCAGCTAAGTACAATGTCTCCTTTCAAAAGGAGACGCTCAGATGAAAGAAGCCAAGTTAATTGCCTTGGCTACAATAGAAACCTCCCTGTAAGGCCATCCCATTTCCCCTGGCAATTAGGGCTCACTTCCCCCCACATACTCGTGAACAAGCAATGAGGTGGACACTCGTGTGACTGAGCTGTGGCATGAGGACAAGATTCCACCTGTCATCTGCTAGTTGTCTTTAGAGCACAAGATATCAAGATATCATTCCACTGAAAGTTGATCAACGATAGCATTAAATGATTGCTCAACTCAAAAGTGAAATGCTAAATGCTCAAAAGTTAATTGCCATTGTTCATTTGTTATGGGGCTTACATGTGTGGCTTCCTCAGAGCAGAGTTAGCTGCCAAAGGAAAAGAACAAAAATCCTAAAAAGCCTTGCTACTGAAGCTGGTAGACATGTAGAGATCTACATTAAAAACCTTTTTTTTTTTAAACAAAACGCAGACATCCCATTTGGTGATGAAGCTTATATTTTACACCAATGATAGCTATGTGGCACAAAGCACAAATTATACTTTCTGTCTGCATAGCAGCAAGTAGAATTTTGTTATCTGCCCATGTCCACGAGTCTGCAGCCCAAAATCTAAGACCCCATGGACTGCGCACTGACTGCACATTTTTAGGATAATATTCAGGGCCTTTACTTGCGAATTGTGACATGAGAGTACAGAGAGTCGTGCTAGGCAGGGAGGACAGAAGATACATTAACCAACAACTCTACAGTAGGGATGTCATTCATCTTATCCAGAATGACTTGCAACAAGTGAACAATGAGAATGTAATAACTTTCCTACTACAAAACAGGGAAAGTATAGGAAAGAAAAGGGTTTCAAAAGACTGCTTAAAAGGGAGAAGTAGAAGTACAAAAGGTGTGGAATGTGGACGTGTTTGGCGTCCGATAGCAGCAAATTCATCATCGACAGACTTTCAGTAACTCAGAGTGGTTGTAAACCAAGGGCATCATGTGCATTTGTCTCTCTGTGAAAAACAAACCACTATGAACATAATTATATGGTGAGAACGCTGGTTAACCAGCCACAGTGGTAAGGCAGCAGTCGTGGAGTTTCTTTCCGATGATTAAAGCTGAATAATTAGCTTTAATTACTTCCTGCTTTACACGCCATCTCCTGCAGGTCATGCACACCGAGAATGAACAATGTTTTGCTTTTCCAAGGACTTAGGCTGAGGGGATATACGGGCAGGAGTGAGGGGGTTGAGGAAGAAGACGGACGGACGGGGGGAGTTTTCTTTACCAGACTCTTCAAAACAAAAGCATAGATGTAGGATCTGCTCACGGTTATAGTAAGAGCTAATAAGGTGCAAGCATGGGTGAGTGAAATGTGCACCTACACAGGCAGGCACACATAGGGCATGTTCGTCAGCTTAAAGTAAGAAGGAATTGAGTGACAAAAGCACCTATTATGGGCTCATTTGTATGTACATCACAGCCTCCCTTTGTATTGGAGTGAGATGTGTTGAGGCGCGCTTCTCTGCTCCTCAATGAGAACGTTACAGCCCTGCAAAACCCAGCCCCCCTTTAAAGCCCTTGAATGAGCTCTCTACACTGGTTCTGCTAAAATCCTGCACTGCATTAGTATGGGTAACAGCTCGCTCAGAGTGGGATGCGTAACACACACATGGCATGGACAAAACGCCACGAAGAAAAGAGATTGGCAAGTACTAATGAAATGGTTCAATTAAACAGCTGCACTCCGGCAACCACCATCATGGTTCCAACGATAGACATAAAATCATTTGAATAAATCAAGCTAGTAGTTGGGATTACATAATCAGATCACATGTATTCATTACCAGTACTGATCATTGATGATTAGAGAGAAAACATTGAGTGCAACAACCCATCTTGAGGCCATCTATCCATCCATCTATCCATCTGATGTTCCGATACTGCCTAAAACGCTGGTATCCGGAAGTGCGGGAGTTTATGCACCAATCCAATACCACGTAATAAAGCCAAAACACTTCATCATTCCAGTCTGAAGTTACTTATTGCAGCTTGGGCAATGCACTTGACAATGCAAGTTTGTCAAGTCAAATATCCTATATGGCTTTAATAGCTAAATTTATTTTGAAGCATCGTGATATCGAATCGAAAACATGATAATCATAATCCAATAGATCGATAGATATACACACACACACACACACACACACACACACACACACACACACAGGGATGTTCTGCCCAATATACACCAGATTGTGTTGCTTATAGTGAATTATGTGGATTAATAGAGACTAATGTATGGGCATCTTTTTAGCCACACTAGCACCAGGGTTCTAAGGATGGCAATGTCGTTCGGTCTGTTGACCACCTTGGTGCAGATATATATATATATTAACACGCTGGATGGACTGAATGTTGAGTGAAATGGTTGACACAACAACTGTTTGATTGAATGCCATCAAATTTGGTACAGACTAAGGTTGTCACGAAACCAGAATTTAAACTTCGATACAACACTAGTATAAAAAACGATACTTGATACCTCTTTCAATACCATGGCAAAAATGATTTAAAAGTCCTGGGGCAGCTTTCGCAAATCAGCTTTTGATAATCTTTTACCTTTCTCACTGCATCCGCCTCAGAGGCAAAATATTGCCAAAACAGCACTCCTACTATTCTTTTTCCCTGCTTGGCATTAGTTCTGGACTTGCCATGGCTAGCTAGCTTTCTTCTTGAGTAACAGTGACAGGTCGCTAGCTGGCTATTCTAAAGTCCACTCGCATAGTGCTGCCTGCTTGTGCCTCTGTCTCCAGTCATGTGGTGGGTTTGTTGCAAGAGAGAATAACATAACAGCCACAGGTTAAGCACCAGCTCGTTTTCTCCCCCATTCTTTCATCTATGCAGCTTTGGGTTGAAAATATAAGTGCAGTTCAGTTTTCCTCTTGGCTTCAGTACTTTCAATACTATCAAATGGAGAGTGCATCGTTTTAAACACATGGTATCGAAAAAGTATCAATATCAAAGTATTAATACTTTAGAAGGCCTTGGTACAGTCATTCAGCTACCCTTCATTGATTACGTAGAGGCTAGGCAATACACATCCTCTTAACTCTTTGCTACAATAACTAGGTTATACCTAATGTGAGCTGTCAATCACTATGTAAAGCAGCATTGTACCTTGGTTAATATTTATACTGTATTGTCTTGTTAAAACACCAGTATAACAAATAAATGCAACCAACTACAACTAATTCTTCATTATGACTTGATGAACAAAGTAATATGAAATGTGGAAAACCAATCGCCATCATGAGCTCCCAGAATTCAAGATGACAGCTTCAGATTGCAGTTTTGTCTGAGAATAACCTAAACATGTTCACTTTTAACCCCTATATTTCTTAAAAAGGAACCAGCTGATTTTTGCTGGATAAGTACCATAATGATAAGTCAATCACCCAAATTGTTATCGGTCTGTTAATTTATAATCAATGATCAATTTGTTGACTTTTTTTTCATTTAATTACTAATGTCCCCACAGGAAGAAAGACCAGACTGTTTAGTGGAAGACTGTGCAAAACGGTAACTCATAATTTTTACATATGAAATTTCATATACTTATCCTGCCACCTTGGTGTCCTGCAAGATCCCATTCTGTTACTGCCCTCGAGGTTTATCCACTAAAAGCCCAGACGAGTCAAGGTCCACTGGAGAGCTCGAGGACTCTCGCTGACTCCCTTTTGGTCTCATTGGCTGATCAAAGCTTTCTACGACTGATGGCTCAGACTGTGTATTCTTCTGACCCAATATTAACAAGCCCAGGAAACCACACTCCCACCAGCAGGAATGCCTGACACACATTGTCTGACTCTCCCAGACACCCCCCCAGCTCTATCAGCCACAGGTTAAGTGTTTCTTCATTCTGTCTGCGTTTAGTTGAAATGCAGGAGGTAAACATTTAGAGTGCTCTTAACTATGACAAAAAACAAAGTTGTGGTTTCGGAAAAGGCATTAAAAAGAAACTCATTGAGTCCTGTGAGTCACACTTGCCCTCGGCAAGCATCTCCAAAGACTTGACAACACTAATTTGTTATGTATTTAGCACATGCGTGGTCACAGTGAAACCAAACAAGGGCTATTCTATGCATGTGCATGCGGGGATCACTAAAGGCAGGAGTCCAGGCACTCCAACATGACGGACGGTAATGAACCTAAACGCTCTCCTCAGTCGTCATCCATATCCATCAATGACACGCGGGGAGCAGATTAGATGGACTGCATCCATCACCTGCCATTACACACTACTCCTTCAGGCTTTCTTCCAAGGAAACAAGATCTGGAGCACTCCATTTCCGTGTTTGGTCAATTTGGAAGGTGGTGTTTTAGAACAGAGTGCAGCTGTGGGCACAGCAGGGCGTGTACTACTGTGCCAGAGGGATGCACTAAGGTGAGATCTGTGACCTGTGAAAAGTAACGCTGGGGACCCAAGCTCCTGCTGCAGGCAAATGTCCACTTCAATTTACCACCTGGCATAACCCATCTCACCTACACACAAACGTAGAGATAAACCCAAATACACAATTACACCTGAGGACACCAGGAACATGAGATCCCAGGACACGCAAAGTCAGCGTTACCTTGGCAGCACAATTTATTTAAACAAGAATACAGAGAGACCTACAGCAGAGGGATCTCATTATAAATGTTGGCTTCAACATATCCCGCCTGCTAGTACTAATGGACTACTTGGGCTCCAAGCATTAAGTCTTTAAAAAGGGGGGCTGCAAGTACATTTCCGGACTGAAATATGAGGCTCTTATGCCCCTGGAATTTCCAGTTTCTCATAACCTATAGTAACCGTTTGAAAGAAGAAAGGGAAATCTTTCTTGCTCTTTAATTTGTGTCATGTTTTTCGATTAGTCAAGCTTGTTCCTAAAGGGGACACACAGAATGGCTGCTGTGTTTTACAGACACCAACGGATAACTAAATGAGTCATAAATTTGAGGGAAAACGGCTCTGTTCAAGCTCAACAGCTGTTGCATCTGTGAAAGTGACAAATTAAACTAGGCTTAAAATGGGAGTTTAAAATAAGTATATCAACTCTACATTCAAAATGCCCTACATTAAAGCTCAGAGTACAGTCGGTCCGCTGGTAATCACTGACCTTAAACCCACACAAAGAAACAGCGCAATAGGAGTTCTGAAAATGTTATTAAAGCTAGAAATCAAACAGGTGGTTTTATAATATAATCTACATGTTCAGGCCTATATAGGAGGGAGTTTGTGATTTATTGTCTCTTGATATTATCAAATGTTTGAGCACTGGACATCGACAGACATCTCTTCATGTTGAAGTACACTGATTGGTATATCCTTGACCATAGCTCTAATTACATGGTCTCCTTTAACTGACAGCAACAGCTACTCAAAACTTTTTATCCCCCCCCCCCGGTAACATAAAGCTTTGTCACTTCCCTCCGCCCCTCTGTTTCTGCACCGCTGAAAGCCCCTGAGAAGCTGGCAGTGGCTGCAGAGAGGCAGCTCACATTTCAAGACAAAGCCCGATCCTCTGTCAGAAAGGAGACACTTTCCAAACCGGGCCTGCCATTTATCACCAAGAACCTGTTTTTCTGCCTGCTCCCTGTCTCACACCTCTGCCCTGAAACGCTGCCCGGCGAAGTTGCCTTTCGACAGTGCGAGACTCGCGGATTGTCAGGGGATCAAGCTCGCCGAAGCTTTACCGTTTCTGTGCACGATTGCACAATGAGTAGATGCCATCTAAATTACCTCTGCTCGGTCTGCTTTGCCTTGAGAATGATGCATTTTGTTGACAGTGTGGACAAAAAAAAGAAAAAAATCTATTACACTATGTGAAGGTATGCAAGGTGACGCAGACTTTGTTTGAGTTTCACAGAGAGAGAGGGGTCGAGGAGCCATTGATAGCCACTGCGTTAGCCCACTGTTAGTTTACTCAAGTTTGGATAAACTGTATTTTCTGAGAGCACTTTTGCCTCGTAGTACAAAGAACACAAGAATTCACATTCTGAGAGTTATCAACATTGCAACAGTCCAGCTTTTGTGTGCGTAAACCGACAATGTAGAGCAGCTGAGGCTGTTTAGAGAAAAGTGACAATTTGTCAGGATTTAAGACCTTGTTAAATACACAACATGGCTGAGGCTGGTTAAGATGGAGTTTCCTGTGTGAAATTACATGGTGGGGATAATCAGATAATGACCCCCGTAAGGAGCAGATTTACCTTGTTTAGAAGGTGAGAGGTCATGTTATACAGAAGTCCCAGTGTTTCAGGACCTGAGGTTAAAACACGTGTCTCGACCTTTGATCATAAAGCTCCGACTCTGTCCGACACGTTTAACACCGGGGTCAGGCTTATGGCTACAAAAGACTGTGGCTTTCAACTGAGGGGGCAGAATAGCCGTTTTCTAACATGCAGTAACAAAGAGCCACTGATCCCAGCAACTGAACTTCACTCTTAAAAGTCTGAAGGCACGCCCAGCTTCCCTGCACTGCTATGAATCCATGAAAATACCTTTCTGACAAGCCTGCCACTTAAAGCTTAAATGAAGAAAAATATCAGAGCTCTGTAACTTAATACTCTGCTGTCTGCAGTAGCAAATATATTCTTTTACCACTACCCACCTCTTCCCCGTCACATGTAAAGTGCAAACCTCTTGAAACACGCTTCACTCAACCAACAACTTACACGCTAAAGCAAACATTAAATGTAAAGGGGGGGGTGGAAAAAATACACAGGCTGGTCCAGAAAGGTATAAGACATTTTTTGTTTATTTTGCAGAGCGAGCCATTATTTCATCTGCATTAGCATAGTTCTGTTGGAATGTGTCCAAAAGAAACAGCACACTTCAGCTCGGTCTCCTCAAATACCTTCAGTCAACCTATAGTTCAGATTCATGCAGCCACCTGCTCATCGGCGTCGCTATGCGCATTGACCCAGTTAAAAGCAAAAGGCGTTACGAGCAATGTACTGTCTTTTAGAGGGCCGAGAAGTGGTGAACAGTCGGAGATGCTCTTGCTGTCTCTCAAAAGGGCGATAACAATGTTAAACTGCAGCTGATTGATGCAAACTGCTTAGACCATGTGCCAAAAATCACATGAAAATCGTTAGTGCAGAAATTTTCCCCCGGATTCACTCATTTATCATTCCTACGGCATGTAGAAAAGCGCTCACTGAACCGAGTAGAAAAGAACAGAGCCTGGGAGAAGAAGAAGAAAAAACAAACAAAAAAAAACACAGGTTTCATTTACAAACTGAAAAAATCTAATTGCTTGAAGCTTCTTTGGGAACTGGTCTTCGTCATACAGTAATATTCCATCATAAAACACTGAAAATGGGTCATTGTTTATGGCATGCACTGAGTAGTCTGGCAACACTGCATTTAACAAGATCTAGAACAAAAAAGCATTTTCGCCAAATAAGAAGCATATGGTTTCACATTCAATTACAGCTATGTTCTCTCCGGCTCACATTTAACAAGAACCACTTGTTCTCCACTGCACCGCTTCCAGAGGAATCATCTCGCCGCACGGCTCAGTGTAACCTCAGGAACTAGCCACCTAAAAGCAGCCCTCATTCATAAAAACAGACCTTAAAGAGACATCAGACACACCACAAGATCTTGTACGGTGTTTTCTGTTATATACAGAAGAAGTCATGTTGAAGACTGAATCACTACATGGGCACTTAATCATCTTCGGCTTATAAAAACTGTAAAAATGGCAATATGTCACCACTACATTTAGCGGTCAACAAACTATAAACAATATGGCCTGAGTGTCAGTGTACAATTACTACAATAATCAAATTGAAACAGCTGAAAAACAGGGTTAATCTTAGCATCTGATTTAAACTAACCGCAAATCCGTGTTCTCCATAAACATGTGAAACACACAAGCCTTGGCCTAATACTCTGGAAAGCCAAAGTAGTATTAGCAGGACTCCGCACACAATCGCTATATGAATGGGGACTTAGTAAAAACTGAAGGGAGTTACAGGAACATTTGTATTATTCAAAGTTGACCTGCTATAATATATAGCAGTAGCTTGTTCTTTTAATTCTAAACACAAGCAAACAAACTCATGATGAAGTCCCTGGTAAAATAAAGAAATTACTACTACAATGTATGATCCAGCAACCACAAAGCACTAGAGTTAAGTTTCTTTGATGGTTTCAGAAGGAGCGACTATGAATGCTTCTCATTCTCACAGCAAGACAAATTCGGCTGCCTGGAAGTTTGAGCGTCCCTTGTAAAAAGCTAGTCAAAATACCTGTCAACCACCTCCACCCACCAGGCTGGGATCAAATACAGCATCAAAAGGCTGATGCATCATAGTGTAGAGTGGCATTTAATAAATGAATGTGGGAGCATGGTAGGACGGACCCTGGCGCTCTCCCCTCGCCTGACCCACAGAGGAAATCAGATCAGGATCACAGGATTAAGTTGGTGAATGCCAGAAGGAGCACTTCGGGGGCTTCACCTCCCTGGACAACAAGGTGACCGGGAGGGGGCTTTTTCAGTTTCTTCCCAAACGCACACAGTCACTTTTACACATGCAGGTCATGTCGTCGGGGACGTAATTAGCTCCACCACAGTTTTAGTGGTCATTGTTTTTGCTCGAGGACAGTCCTCCCCTTGACCAAAGCCTGTCCAATCGCCCTCTGGAAGGAGTTATTGCATCCTATTTCCTTTGTAGAAAATCTGTAAAATGTCTATTCAAGTACCTATTGTCAAAACTTCAACCTTCAAGGGAGCCATCTTTGGTGTAGCCCTGACCTTTAATAATTCGTTACAGTTTTAAAGCGGACATAGTGCTGCTTAAGAGCTCACACGTCCATCTGTAGTGGCTTAAAACATGTCTCTTCCTCACTTAGAATCAGGTTAATGCTTGTTAAAGTCCATCTGCAAAGAAACCTGATATTGTGCGTGTGCGTGTGTGTGTGTGTGTGTGTGTGAGACCTTAGCTCCTCTCTGAACCTCTGACCTCTCCTCAGTCTGATGTCCTCCAGCTGCCAAAATGCCTGCTGGATTTAAGGTCTTCATCAGGACCTTTTTAGAAGCATAGTAAACCACTGTCCAATTTTATGGACTCACCCACCAAGAGCAAGCTGCCCTAAAAGTTACTTTGATATTCAGTCTGAAGCCAAACCTTTCACTCATCTGATTTCCAGCTGTGAAATGAAAAGCAGGAGGCAGCTCATGTCCGACTTGTGGATGGAAACTCATGTTCAGGTTTTCTAGTTACTTTGGGAAATAGAAGAAAAAAAACAAAAAAACATTCTCTCCCAAGTTAAAACTCCTTGGATGTAAAAAAGCAACGCCTAGTGTGTGTGCCTTTATCTGCCTCCCAACCTTTCAGAACATAATTTAGACAATCTTTAGGCTTCATGACGCTGCTGTCTGGGGCATTTTAAAGTTGTTCACAGTTAGCCAGATGCGGTCTCACTAAGGGTAAAAACAAAGCCCAAGTGCACTGGTTACTCCTTCCATAAACATGTGCGTAATATAGTCAAATTTCTAAAGTAAACCAAACCTTTACCAGAAATAAGGCACAAAGTAATGACCAGAGGAAAGGCACGGACTTCAGAGAATCCCAAACAGCAACCTCAAAGTAACACTTTTCTAAAAAAAAAAAATAACTAATGGGAGTGTAAGTTTGTGAATGTGGGTGTTTACTGAGGGAAACGGGGGTGCTGGGGCCAACAGCTCCGGGAGACTCGGGTCTTTAATACACTCAGCATATTCTGTCAACGTCTCTCACCGCTTCCTTGCACTGGGGAACATGCTAATGTTTAATGCCTTTTGAAGAGCCACAGAGTTTAAAAAAAAAAAAAAAAAAAAGTTACAGAGCCTGACAAAAAAAAAAAAAGATCAAACAAAGGGAGAGTGGGGGAGGAAAAGCTGCAGGACATGCAAATCTTTCTCTTGTAAGAGATGAGAAACATTTGTGACGGCCTCTATGAATAGTGTTTCATTCATGACAGCCTCCTTTCCGCCGAAGAGTTGTCATGTTCAGCCCCGGCTGGCTCTGAATCTGTAGACTGGGTTTTCTGATAAGGTGAAGTAGTAATCCTATAGTTGCGAATCTGCGATATTTCTAGGAGATCCAAAAAAGTAACACGACAGGGAAAAACTACAGCTACCATTTGATGCACCTTCTGTTTTTGTTGTGCATTTGAGGAAAGCTGCGAGGAGTAGTCGCTGGTCACTTGACACCGATACAGTTTGAACATGACATATTTTTAAAAGCAGACAGGAGGGTTTCTCTTGCTGTTCAGAGAAAAGACGGTAGTTTTCTCCCGTCAAAGCACGCCACAGTCAATGTGAATGTTCAAAGAGTGTGAGGGAGGAATAGAAAAGGAGAGTGAGGAAGCGAGAGAGAGAGAGAGAGAGAGAGAGTGAGGAAGCGAGAGAGGAGAGAGAGAGAGAGAGAGAGAGTGAGGAGCGAGAGAGAGAGAGAGAGAGAGAGTGAGGAAGCGAGAGAGAGAGAGAGAGAGAGAGAGAGAGAGAGGAGAAAGCGAGAGAGAGAGAGAGAGAGAGAGAGAGAGAGAGAGAGAGAGAGAGAGAGAGAGAGAGAGAGAGAGAGAGAGAGGTGCACCCGGAGCTCGTGTGTCATCTGACCTCATTTTAAGATGGACCTGTGAGGTTGTAGGGAAGGCAGGGGTGTAGCTTTCACGGCAACCTTTTCTTTGCTCCCTCCGAAATGAAAGGACGGGAGGGCACACACAAAAGGCAGAGTAAGACGTCTGCCTGGAAACCATCCACGGAGAGATGAAAGAGCCCCGGTGAAGTCATGGTGCAAAAACGCAACTTGCAGAAATACAGAGGTCCATCTCTGAATAATGGCAGCGAGGATTGTACAAAAACACAGAGAAAGCCGCCCGAGATACAGAAAAAGTTTGGTCCATCTCATCTTCTCATGTGTTACAGGCAGCATCACAGGCTTCGCAGTTTCTCATGCAGCAATGGACTCACTTAAAATGTTACCCCAGGGTGAAGAAGCATCACCAGACGTGCGTAAAAATGAGAAACAGAAAGAAGAAGGAACAAAAAAGGAGCAAAAAGAAGTGTTTAATTTAAGAAACTGCAAAATGCATGGGTAACAGAAAGTAGGGCTGGGCAATATATCGATATTATATCGAGATCTTGATATGAGAATAGATATCGTCTTAGATTTTGGATATCGTAATATCGTGATATGACATAAGTGATGTCTTTTCCTGGTTTTAAAGGCTGCATTACAGTAAAGTGATGTACATTTCTGAACTCACCAGACTGTTCTAGCTGTTCTATTATTTGCCTTTTCCCCACTTAGATATTATGTCCACATTACTGATGATTATTTATCTACAATCTAAGTGTGAAGATATTTTGTTAAAGCAGCAATTGTCAACCCTAGAATATCGCCGCAATATCGATAAAGCATTTGGTCAAGAATATCGTGAGATCTGATTTTCTCCCTATCGCCCAGCCCTAACAGAAAGCTACGCTGACCCGACTCCACACATACTGTATATAAAGCATCAGGTCTACTTTGTTGTCTGGTTTCCTACAGAGTCCACTCAATGATGAGGCATCCCAGGACCAATAAAGAACTCATTATAAAATAAAATACAGACATATGTACCCACGGGTGCACAAGCTGCATGCGTATATCATACCAACACATGCACATGGCCTCAGTCCGGTTTACATATTTTTCAAATTCCAGAGGCAGTGAAAGCCCCCCCATCTGCACCACAGGAAGTCAACAGCCGTCTGCCTTCTTTAGCCAAGGCTGTTGTCCAGACCCTCAGGGAGACTGCAGCCTTTGCCCTCCATCCTGACCACACACACACACACACACACACACACACACACACACACACACACACACACACACACACACACACACACACACACACACACACACACACACACACACACACACACACACACACACACACACACACACACACACACACACACACACACACACACACACACACACTGGCCCCGTGGTTCACAGTGAGGAAAGACAGGACCGTGGCCCTCTGTCTGGGTCCTGACCTAGAGGAGGACACAAAGCAGCGGTGAATGCTGTAGCGTGGAACAGGGAGGCAGTGTGGAAATCCTCATCCGCTCTGACGCAACGCCAGGAGGAAACAACCACAACAAAATATCTGCTTCCTCTGGCATAGGAGGGGAGGGGGGGGGACCATTGTCAATTGTCAGACACAACACGGGCATTTCTATCCGTCGTCACCTCAGCAGATAAGGGCAGGAAACACGGCCCTGTGCTCCCCAATCCCCAAGGCTGTGTTAGCTGGCTGCACCTGCACAGAGCAGCCCATTGTAGTGCTGTGTATCATTTTTGTATTATTTGGTGCGTTTGTCCTCTGTGGGGATCGGCCAATGTGGGGTTTTTGAGTGAAATACTGAGATTGTTGACTGAGGCTGTGACAATGACTGGAGTTTACATTTCATTTCACCAACCTTCCATTTCATACCTGCCAGGAATAATTCATGCTGGCAACAATAATCAGTGCACATTTTTGTATGAAATTTGTCACTATGAATGGGTCATTGAAGTGACATTTTGATATGCAACTATTTTGATCATCAAATTAACATGCAAGTAATTTCTTTTAAGCAAAATGCCAAATATTTGTTGTGGACTGTTGGTCAGACATTTATTTCAGGCGAGGTGGGTAGTCTCCACATGCAGAAACTGGTACAAAGTTATCTTAAAATGTGTTCAGTCATAAACATTTTGCAAGTTTAGTTTAGACTGCAGGCATAGACAATATATAAGCAATGCATCCAAGGGTCATCACAAAATCAAAACGTCACTCATCAAAAGTTGCTACCAGTAATTTATTTAAAGAAACTTTTATCCAACTTGCCGGTCTGTGTTTTCCAGCCTGTGCAGATATTCAGATATCTTTATACTGGGCCAGTTTCATGTTTAAAAAACAAAATCCCTAAAAAACGATCAAGTTTGCCCCTCAAGACATTTATCCTTGGCAGAGTGAAAAATCCTTTTAAAAACAGCTTTTAGACCGTGCAGCACTAAAATCCTCAATGGAAACCAAGAATAAGCATGTTTAATGCGGTAAAACAGCCAGGGTCGTTTTGCTCAAGTATACTGTACACACACAAAATGAAATCTGTATTAATAAACACCAAGAGCAGCCCCATACCTCATATCAGTCTCCACAACAGAAGCTACACTGCAGAAGGATGGAGGGAATAATGCCAGGCAAACAGGAAGCACATTCCCATAGCAGATGTTGCAGGACTAACCAACCGGTTTTCTCCTGACAGGAACCCTAGCTATAAAAACATAAAAACAACCTTTGGAGGCATTTTGGTCAGAAACAGGCACATGTCACAAGCCAGAGCCCTGACGCTGAGTAAAGAACCAAACTATTGTGTGTCAGTACAAACTTGAGAGAGAAAGACAATTAGTTTGGATATAAAAACAACGTCCCCACGGTAGGAGGGTGAACCTTCACTGGTCTCACGATTCAATTACCCGGTCAACGATTCGATCCGATTCAATAACCCGATGCATCATGAAGCTTCACCTCTTCAATATTACTATATATTGCTACACGTGGCACGCACACACACACACGCACACCGCCCACGCACGAAAAAAAAAAACACACACACACACACACACACACACACACACACACACACACACACACACACACACACACACACACACACACACACACACACACACACACCTGTGACGATTTCCTGCATGTCTTCCCCCTCTCTCTCTCCCCCCCCGCCCCCCTTCTCAACTAGCTGTCCTATCAATTAAAGGCGGAAAAGCCCAAAAAAAAATAAATCTTAAAAAAAATAAATAAAAAAAATAAAAAGATATAGGCTACACTACCGGTCAAAAGTATGGGGTCACTTAGAAATTTCCATTCCACTCCATTATAAATAGAATACCAGCTGAGATCAGTTGCATTGTTTTTTTAACCAGGGCAGCAGTTTTCAGATAAGATTATGTACTTACATAAACAGCAAAAGGGTTCTCCAATGTTTTCTCAGTTAGCCTTTTAAAATGATATCAGATTAGTAAACAGAATGTGCCTTTGGAACATTGGATGAATGGTTGCTGAAAATGGGCAATGTAGATATTGCATTAAAGATCAGCCGCTTCTTTCTACAACAGTCGAGAACCCTTTTGCAATTATGTAAGCACACAATGTAATCTGAAAACTGCTGCCCTGGTTAAAAAAACAAAACAAAAAACAATGCAACTGATCTCAGCTGGTATTCTGCCTGTAATGGAGTGGAATGGAAATTTCTAAGTGACCCCAAACTTTTGACCGGTAGTGTATATGAACTCTCCTTTTTGTTGTATCTGCTCTTATAAAAAGACACTTCCTGAATGTAGCGCATTCTGAACACAGTAAGCAACATCAGTAGGCAATAATAGATTATGGTCTGTCACTGAATCGACGCAGAATCGTCCAGGTCGGCATCGCGATGCATCGATGCAATGATTAATTTCAACACCCCTACCCCCCACAACTGTGGGCTAATTTTCAGCTCCCTTGCCATCAGGATGATCGCTTCCCAAACACTGAGCAAAGAAACGCAGTTTAAACTAAACTTCCTCATGCAGCAAACCTACTCAGTCTGCTTCTGCTATGCCATCCCTCTGTCAGAAATGATTAGGAAAACACTGAAGTCTGGCTTCAACACAGACTCAGAAGGAGGTTCAGTTAGAGGACAGCAGAATGGAGGATGGGGAGAGGGGGTTAAAGGGATTCAGTAGTTGGCATAGCTTTTGAAACCGTAACAAACTAAGTGAAACGGAGCAGAGGAAGGTGAAACAGAGTGCGAGTACAGCAGCAGCAGCAGCAGCAGCAGAGAGGAAACAAGATGAAGCTGTGGAGGCTGGTGAGGTTATTTAACAGAATTAAAACCACAGAAAATAACAATGCTGGCTGAGTAATGAGCTTCCCTCTCTGCTCTGGTAATTACTGTCTACTAATACAGAACCATGCTGACCATGATGTGCTAATGCGGATGGGTGTAGTGGCTGCAGAAGAGGAGATGTATAATCGTCAAACATGGTTGGGTAACAGATCTCGGGTCAGCAGAGGGTTCACTGGATGAGTACGTGGCTAATAAATAAATCTAAGCCGATAACAGAGCAAACGGCAATAAAAAAAAAGAAGATTCTATCAATTCTGAAAAAGAGACAATAACAGAGGAAAGATCAATGTTAAATCTACTACTACACATTTTAGTACATTGTGTCATACATGCTGAACAACCCAAACAGCTCAGCAGTGCTGCATAGTGCTGGGGTTTAATGGGTCTAGAGAGCAGAAACTGTGAATGAATGAATTAAGCAATGAATGAACAAATGAATGAATTACATTCTGAGACCATGAGGTGCTTGTCCACTAAAGAAAAGTAATGTTGGAGATTTATATTCAAGTTGTGGGTCCTATTTGTTATTTGGTGTTTTCTATTTGTCTTATTCCTCCAGTTGAGTAGTCTTCTACATTATATCTCATTGAGATATTTCCAGCACAGCAGAGACAATGGAGTTTGATAAGAAGAAAATATATATACACACACACACACACCTATCTAAGTAGCGTGACCAAATATTTCCTAAATGAGAAAACTTATTAAAATAATTAAATACGGCGGCATTTTGTACAATCTTTTGTGTACAGTGTTTTTAGCTCTTTTTTTTGCCTGCATGCAGGCAGTAAGAGCCATCCCCATTATACATGAAGTCAACATTTTCTTCAAGCTCCAAAACACAAAGAAATCTCCAATTGAACCATCCCGCAAAATTATCATCCACACATTTCTTTCAGGGACAATTTAAAAGGAAAACCTTTAGGAAATTCTTCTTTGTGAGAACAAATGAAAAGATGCTGATCCTCCAAAGCCTGGGAGAACACCAGTGGTAGCATGGCACTTGGTTCAAATCCAAAATGTATGAGCTCGGATTCAAAGGAACCGGAAAGCTCTAAAACATTCACAGGCTCCCCGCGCAAAGAGCTGATAAAGCCACCAGCTTAAGTCATACATTATGCTGGCTCCATCGTACGGAGCAAATCCAAGCTCCGCAGGTACAGTCAGGTACCAGGACCGGCCGGTTAACACAGTACAGCCTGCTATGGAGACAGATCTGGCCTTTTAAGCTCTGCTGCAACCCACAGCGGAAAGACGAAATGGATGCATAAGGAGCAGCGCCAAACACAACAGAGAAGTAGTAAAGAATAAGTAAACTGAATGATACAGTAAATAAGCACTGATACCAGGACATGCAAACTACTGAAGGTAAATACATTCTCTCCAAACAACAACTGGCCCTCTGCAGGGTCAGTTGTCGCCAGCTGACCCCATTCATTAGAAGATCAAACACAGTTGAAGGCCCTTCCCATTAAACACCAGTGGCCTTTTCAGCCTGTTTAAACCTGCTGGTGTGGCGGGGAGGAGCTGAGGACTGATTGAGAGCTGCCTGATGTCACTCTGCCTGTGGCCCGTTGCTACGATGAGTTCATTCAACCTCGGGACACAAAGAGTTAATGGCTGCTTGGATTATGCAATGGCATGCCAGACGCCATTCTCCTCTCCTGCCCTCCTTTCTACCCCACCTCCCCTTCAAAAAAACGGACTCAAGCCAAATTAGGCATTCCTGCACGTTTCGATCAGATGCATTTGAATGCAGTGGCAGCGCTGCGCATGCTTTGGCACCGGCGTGGGAACAAAGCAGGGATTTTGTTTCACTCTGAAGGCAAGCCTGCCTCACCGGGGCCTCACACCTGCCGCGCGAGGGGAGGGGGAAGTTGTCGTAAGGATTTACAACTGTCGGAGTGGGTTATATCTGCAGCGGCAAACCAACAAAACATCTGTATTCATCAAAAGGGAACGTGAAACCAAAAGTTTATCACTATAATACATCCAGCAACTGCGGGTTAGACAGGGTCGAGGTTAAAGACTTAAAGACTTAATGCCAGCCACTGCATCTGATAAGAGGACAATGATGTCCCATTAGTGAAGGATCACTGCCTTTACCTATAATAGCTTACACTAGAAAGGGTCCACCATCGTTTTGGTACGTGTGGACGTGTCCTAATGCGACCGGGGACTTTAGTATCGTAGCCCTTTAGCCAGAGCCCTCTGCGTTGGCTTCAGGTTTGACGCTTTTAGATGGAGTCTCTTTTTTCTTTTTCTTTTTTTTTTTTTTTTTAAAATAAAAGTTTTCCAAAATTGTGGACCAATAAAGATTTCCAGCTTTAACCCTGAAAACATGCTACTTAAATTTAGTAAAATATGACAGAAGTAAAGCTGAATCTTAAACAGGTATTGCTTGTATTATTAAAACTCACCACTAGGGCTGAAACTAATGCTTATTTTCAGTATAGATTATTAAATTCATAAATGTGTCTGTAAAATAGTCAAATGGAAATAGTCAAAAGAAAATGCCTGTTGTAATTCCAAATAGCCCAGGGAGATGTCTTAAGATGAGATTCAGCTTCCTGTGATATCCAGTATGACATCAGGAAAGCATCAAATCCTCTCATTTGAGAAACTGGAACTAGTAAATGTTTGGCAGTTTTGCTTAAAAAAAAAAAAAAAAAAAATGTATTAGGATAAGAAGAAAGATTAGGATATTAGCATTATCAAATTATTGCCAATTCATTTTCTGTCAATTCACTAATCGATTAACTGACTAATCGTTGCAGCTCTGCTCACTGTTGAATTATGAGCCCTCATAAGACATTTCTTTAAAAACAAAACAAAGGGTTCGGTTGGGATCATTTGTGTTTTTTGCAATGTTTAGAAGCGATTTTCAGGACTTAAGCCTTGGTAAATTACAAAGCTCTTCTAGCACGCATACTATCCCACTGTAGCATGGTAGCAAGTAATTGGAAACACCACGGAGCAAAGAAAGAAAAAGAGACTTTGCAGAGCATAACGCGACAAAGTCAGCAGCAGGGTCGGGGGTGCAGGCTTACCACTCCTCCAGCCCAGACGGGACAGGAGACAGAGCTGTGCCGGCAGGCACCAAGTCAATAAACAACAGAGATCCCTGCAGACAAGACTGGCAACCACGAGGGGCAACAGACCAACCACGACAGGACGGGAGGAAAAACAGACCGAGATCTACAAGGCCGGACTCCAATCACAACCACAGGGTCCAACAGCAGAGCCAGCGAAACCACGAAACACATGAGCCTCAGCCAACGCGCACAAACTCGGTCACATGCACGTACACACAGCGCATGGGTCATTAGGTGCATTAATCAGCATTTAAAGCGAGGAGCTCGGCCCTCGCAGTCCTCGTTTATTTGGGTTTATTGATGACAAGAGGCCAACGGGGGCCACAGAGGGCAGTGGTCATTAGGAACTGGGGGTCTTTTTCCCGGTCTGCACAAAGAAACGGAGAGATTCCGTCTTCCTTCAGAAATCAGCAGGTACCACACACACACACACACACACACACACACACACACACACACACACACACACACACACACACACACACACACACACACACACACACACACACACACACACACACACACACACACACACACACACACACACACACACACACACACACACACACACACACACACACACACACACACCTTCTAAGCTATCACGACCATCGTTCTTCCGCTGGCTGGCTGGTGTTGTTTTTGGCAACAATTGATCCATAACTTCAAAATGATTCCAATCAACACATTTAAGAAACGCCAGCAAAAAAACTAAACTGAAGCCAAAATGAAGCATTTTTTCCACCTTTTGGTCCACCAGTTAATTTATACGTCAGAAAGAAAGAAGAAAAATAAGCGTAGTGAGAAGGATAAGAAAAAGAAGGGAAAATGTGTCTTTTCACGTCCCAATTCATGCAACCTTGCTTCTCTCTGTGCTCCTTAACTCCGTTTTTTTGACATCAAAGAAAAGACGTGATGCGGGGTGAAGGCATCATGTAGCTGTCAAATGGGACATCTTTGCTCGTGTTTGATTAAACTTGAAGACACAGTACGTACATACATTTATGACAGCGTTGCATGTTTTCAATTGAGCCAGACACGCATCTTCGCTAGAGGCCCTTTTCTCCCTCGCTCCTCTTCAGGATCTTCAAAAGATGGCAGACCTTTATCAGTTTTTGGGGTCACGGGCTGGGGGACAGAGAACCGAGGAGACACAGGCAGGCACGCCAATTTAGAACTGACAAGGAACACAAGTCTGAGATATTGGGTAGCCGTGACTGAAAGCTCTGAGAGTGCAAGAAGATCCTCCCCTGGGAGAAGAGCCCTATACGACGGAGTGAGTGCAAACTGCACATACCAACTGGGTGGAAAAGAAGTTCAAAAGGCTTCACCTAAACCTGAATAAACATTGTCTGATAAATGACCAGAAACTAGAGCCATGAAAGACCTCGGTAAATCCTCCCCCAGTCTCACGACTTGTGCTACCAGTCAACCTCCCTGATGTGCACAAACACAGAAGAGAGAATCGGATCTCATTATTCAACTCCATTCTTTCTCTGCTCGATGCACAGCTAGCTTTGGCTATCAATGAAACAGCCCTGGTAAATATAATAATGGCCATTATTATATTATTATACAGCAATATGTCTATAGGGGGGTTTAAAACATAACTTCAATAGCTTCTCTACAGGGTTACATGCATCATGTCTTCCACAGCATTTCAACATACACAGGAAGACAAAATGACGCTACATATTACAATATAAACCAATCCAATATAACACCACAAGCCAGGGCTGGGTTATATTGTTGAAATCAATATCACAATATTAATAAGAAGATTTTCCAGAAGCAGTACCTGTTTCGGCATATATGTCAGCTGGTAAATAGGCCTATATTAAGAAGCCTTTGCTGACCATTTTTAAAGTTGACGTTACATTTAGTTTGTAACTAAAACAGAAACTTGTTCAACGCTAACATAGGATCAGATAGGATCGCGATATGACTGCAACCCTACCTGATAGTAAACAGACAAATTCCACTCAACACTCTTATTTAATATATATATATATATATTCCATTTTCCTGTGTTTATTTAGGCGTCATCCTCCCATCCCCTCTGAATCTAAGTATTCAGAGAATCAGGACCAGTGTGGAGCCAAACAGCCTCCGGGCACAGCAGGGTTAATAAGAGCCAAGCATATGGATTTAAAAAATATATTTAAAAAAAAAAAAGCAGCTGTGGGTGGGCACGCCAACAAAATATCCAGAAAAAGGGCCCCCATGGTATTTGCTCAGCGCCGCTCTCCAGCTGAAACAGTATGCTACATATTAGCTTAATGGACCTTCTGATAGAAGCAGTGGAACCACCACTTAGTAAAACACTGGTTGATTCCTAAATACAAGAGAGCTTCTGCACAACACAGACTTCCTGTATCCCTTATATTCTTGTGCAAAACAAACATCCATTTGTTGACCGGACAACAAATCCATTACACAGATCTAATAATATACACTGTGGTTTGCTACTCATGCACTTTCGTGACAGTATCTTGTTTTACAGCGTGTTATGGAAGCCAGAGAGAAGATCCAAGTCAACTAAGCCTGGACTTACTATTGAATTCCATCAAGAAACTTGACTGCACACCTGAAAAAAAAAATAAATAAATCAGCATGGAGGTGAATATTAGTTTTTAACACAGGCATCCAAATTATTAATGCGCCTAAGAGAAAATGTAGACCTTCTCCAGCTGCACCATTAAGGGAGGGAGATCAAAGAGGAGCGTGCGAGTAGGTTACTGAAACATTTCACATCTATCTCAGCTCCTCGCCAATAAAGCCCAGTCGGTTGGCCTTGATGAAGCAGGGGGGGGGGAAACGGGAATGAGAAACACACCACAAGACGTGGACGGAGGCTGGAAGGAATAAGTAGGCGGAATAGACCGAGAGATGTTGCATTTACATCATGGACATTAACTCCATAAGTAGCTTTCATCTACTCAGAGCTGCTTCAGGGGCACGCCACTGGTCGACTACAAATAGATCATGATACAGAAAAGCAAAAGAGTGGAAGAGAAAAAACAGAGCCGTTACTGTAACCTAAAAGATCTGGGTAAATATTTGACCACAGTGCCCAGATCCTGCAGATCAGACGCCCCTCGAGAAACATGGTGCGTTTCGTGTGGACAGCTTCATGTGGGAATAAAGCCACAATAAATAAAAAGCGGTCTCATTCGCTGCCATTTCTGGCCTTTGCAGTACTTCAACATGTTCAGAAAGCCCTTTTTAAAAATAGGACATTTCCAAAGCAGGCTAAAACACGAGGCTGCCGTGACAGTACCTGGCTTGGCTCTATTAATGAATCTTATAAACACAAACCCATTGCAGCCTCCGTCTCCCCTGCTGCCTGCACACAGAGGACACATTCATCCCAAAGTGGGCACCATGAGGAGACTGGCTGGAGGGGAGGGGGGGGCGACAGACACTTCAACTTAAAGGAATTTTTCAGCCACTCTGGCTATCGCGGCGGTGTTGAAGGCACAGGCAAACACAATCTGTGCTGGTCTACGTTTCAGTCTACATGTGGAGATCAGATAAAACTGACTGAGTTTTGACATGATGAGCGGTGAGTTAATGAGCCTGATCCTTGGCAGGTTAAGAGCATTCCTTGCACAAACTAGGAAGGAGCTTTTCATGGCTTTCTTCACTCTGCAGCCAAGGTTATGAACTTTTAAAAGGATTCGACAACACTGGGGGTGCGTTGCTGTCACGTTCATTTCTCTTTTTCCTAGCTCTTCTCTTTTGGATAACGCTCAGGCAGAAGCTGCTCCCTACCAGTGCATATGAATGGCACCCATGAAAGCATGCCAAGCTGGGGCTCAGAGAGGCAGTTCAAACATGCAAACAGAGCTATGAATATGATAATCTGAAATGGCATAGCCAATGTGTTATGCGAGGATGGAAGTATACTCCTGGGAATACATAATGACATGACAATGCTGCCTTCAGTGACGGGTGGAAACCCACCATAAGCCCTGCTCCAGAATTGTAATTTAATTGCAGTGTAACTCGAGTAAAATGTAAACAGACATGATGTTGGTATAGTGCACATTTTCATCGTGTCTAGTTATATCCTCCTATGGATGAAATCATCGGTCATTTTGAAATTCAAAAGCCTTATTACTTTCCTCCAAGCTGAGGTTAATGGGGGAGGGGTTCCCCCTTCCTGCCTTCCTCCCCCGCCCCCAAATTAAATGTTTTTAGTTTAAATTTTAACTAATAGAAACAGTTTTCTTTCTTTTTTTTTGTTAAAGAATGACAGAAAATGCAGCTATAACTGTGACTTTCACTCTCTGTAAGTCGGCTACTTATTTAACTCAAAGTGCAGGCAGTAAGCCCAAAAGAACTAGGCTAACTGAAACCAGCAACAGCAAATCCTTTAGAAAAGCATGGAGGTCAACGTCGGGGTCTAATTTGAAGTGTAATTTGAACGTTTTCTTCTTGTTCTGCAGCCTCTGAATGAATGGAAATAAATAGAAGTGTAAGCGTACAGTGTGTTGTAAAGTGGGGTGTTTAATTTTAAAAAAAAAAAAGAGGAAAGGGAAGGCTTTTTTTTTTGGGGGGTTTTTTTTTGTTTTTTTAGGGGGGTTTTTTTTTTTTTTTTTTTGGGGGGTTTTTTTTTGTTCTGGTACATCCATGGTCTTCATGGTCTCTCGGCTGCTCCATCGCGTGCTGTTCTCTGGCGACTACGGGAGAGCCGTAGGGCGAAAAGGAAACGTCAAAGAGAGTCGTGCGTCACCGTGTGCGTACAGGTAAACCGACCCCGTTACCTGCGCAGGTCCCCCGGGGAAGCCAGACGGCTCGCTCACCTGGTTGTTTTGGAAAACTAGCAGGAAAAAGGCAGAAACATGTGGAGACGGACGCTTCGGTTTACAAGGCCAGCCAGACAAACGACTTAACGAGTTCAGAATGAGGAGCCCCGCCGAAAGTTTGAAGTTTAAACTTCCAGGTTGGTTACGGGACGGAGGGTTGATGTGTAGCTATATAAGCCGCGGTGGTTCGTTACAACCCGGTCTGTGTAGCCGCTGTCTGCCTCCCCCCAGAGCCACCGACCGCCGGGCCAGTTCAGTCTTCAACAAGAGGGAGTTTGGCTCCGCGGCGTTTCCAAGTTGGCTTCCTCCCACTCGCCTGTGTGATTTCTTTTTATTTTTTTTACACAAGCGTCAAGTGGGCCGAAACAATACACACATGTTCCTGCGAGGAATTTCAAAATAAATGTTAGAAAGTGTAATTCCCTCTACATTTTTTTTTCTCCAATTTGTAGCAACCCTACTTTCTAAAATAAATAAATAGATTGTGTATTTATTTTTGTATTTATTTATTCAATAGTTGTTTCATTTTTGTTTAGCTCAATTTCGTTTCCACGTGTGTAAAGACAATATTAGAAAAAGCGATTGGCATACCTATATATTTGAGCAGACTACTCAACTTTGAACATTATGTATAACTTTAATATTGTTCTAAACAATTTTTCATTTGCCACACTTGATTTTGTACATTTAATGTAGATTATAGGTTATATTATTATATTATTAGCAAATATCTTTTTGTTTCATATGTGTTGGTGTTGTACTATCAATTTAGCTCTTTTTAGTTAAACAGTAGGCCTACAGACAGACATGACAAGCCCTCAACAGTTTCAACTATTCTGTGGTTCCGTAGGCCTACACTCGTATGTCTGTCATATACAAAATAATGTCATTTTATTTTGAAATCAAAACATCCTGTATCAAGCTGTGTATCTCTGGTAGTTTGACGTGGATTCCCTCTTTCCCTACAGTGCAGCTTCCGGTGCCCGTACCCGACCTGCATAAGGCGTACAACACTGCGACCCCCTGGTTCAACCTGATTACTGTTTACTTCACCTGCACATATACAGAATAGAAACAATGCATTGCAAATAATAAATCCAGTATGTATGTAGTATCCAAATGTCACAAAGATTAAATATTTTGGAAAATAATTTACATTTTGGTACTAAACTGATTTTTTCATTGCAAAATAGTCCAATTTGGCCCTTTTCCAAATCCATTGACAGTTCGCAGCGCCTTTGTCTATTTATGCTATAACAATCTATCAAAATGAGTTTATGTAAATTAGTTTCTTTATCACTCTACATATAATCCTCTATAATAGTTGGCTCAATAACACCTCTATGTATGTCTATTATGCATGTAGGGACTAACTGTAATGTTGTATAATATCCCTGATTGTGATTAATATAATAAGAACAAATCTTTTTCTTTTCGCAATGCTCCCACATCACAGTTAAACCAACAGCGAAGCAGCCCATTCTGTGCATTCAAGAGTTTGACAAGTGGCACAGACCCAGCGAGTCCTGCCCATGCAAATACATCACTCTCATCTTTAGGGGACAGCCCCCTGCTGGCAATACTGGTAGTACTGTGTGTGGGACTGGTGACCTGCTGCTGGTCCAGCTGGCACCAGGATGGCTGATAGAAACATGCAGTCAACCAAGCCAAAGGATTAAAAGGGTCAAACCAGTGTTACTGCTGATAGGAAAGGGGCTGCAGTGGATAGGAGGATTACACGGCTGTAAAAAAGAAATTCCAAAATACAAAAACCATGAATGAGAAGGTAAAGTTTCTGAGGGCATGGTGTCAACTATCATGCACTAACAAACTCTGCTACTCTGACTTCCTGTTTGCTTCCAAGACAACAGGGAGAAGGAGCTGACCGCTCCCGGGAGAATGAAACCATCCTGGGGTGGGTTAATTCAAAGCTCTCAGAGGTGATAAAGGGTTCGGGCTCCAAATTAAAGCTCTGACACACTGAGAAAACCCCAGGCTGACTCCTACCAAGAGAAGGGAAAACTCCGGGAGACATATCACGTCCTGGCAAGGCATCAGGGTTCCCACACTTACTTACATAGACACTGATGTTTAACGATCTTGCTTGCTGGAATTCACTGTCTTATAATTTACAGGGACATGGCGATACATAACATTGGTCGAGTACTTTTTTTAAGCAAATTCATTCATTTTAAGAACTTTAAACACAAGTTGTTTTGTTTTTTTCAAATCCTGACAATTATGCATGGGCTGCAAGGAATCCTCAAATCAGCCAGCCACATCCTATCTTATACAAGAAAAAGAAAAAAATGGCAAAATCATGAATAGAACTATGAATAGAAAATTATTGGTTTTATTTCTGAATCAAGATCAGACAGTATTCATGACAAATGGGATTGTTTAATATATATCGGATCCAAACAGATGCACATTAAACTCTCAATTCTATTCCTTTTGAATTCTATGATTTGGGAATTTCGGATCAGATTCCATTGTATACAATTATTACAAACGATGAAAGAAAGAAAAAAAAGGCAAAACAAGGAAAAAATCTAAATGAATAAAAATAATTACAAGACATTCCAGTTCTTTTGAATCTTAACTAAAACTGCAATCAAAGACAGAAGACACCAATCTGAGGATTGTGCACACACAAAAAAAAAAAAAAAATCCCCTACCATTATCACATATCTAGACACGTTATCACACATTCTAATCACTGTAAACAACATAATAGGATGATGTGTTCACATTTGGCAGCTCAAACCTGCAGAGGCCGACTGGAACGCAGAGAAGCAGCCGGCCCGCAGACGAGTCCTGCATGGCACCAGAGATCATTCAGGACGACCAGGATTAATTAAGAGACACAGTTTGGCCTGATCATTCTTTTTATATACAATCTTAAAAGTTGAAAATTTTTATGGTTGTGTTTTTCAGCACTCTGAGACCAAAAAAAGGACTCAAAGATCATTCCTACATTTTTCTCTGCAATACAAGAGAAACCGGTGCAGAAAAACACACTTGGATCTCAAAGCTGTAGAGGTTCTACTGTAGCAGCAGCCGCTGAAATTCATCATGTCAGTAAGATAAACATGTCACCCTGTTTCCCAAAGCTTCAACCAACAACCTCACGATGCAAATAAATCTCAACAGGCAAAAATCGTTAAAATGAAAATAAAAATGATTTATTTTTAAACATTGTAATCATGTCAACTTTACATTATGTCTTTCAAACCCAACAGACCTATTTCCAGTGGTGTGGTCTACACGATATGCAGCTATACGCAGTATACTCCCTAAGAAAGATCCAGGATTTCCATATACCCACTTCAAAATGCCACGCAACAACGTACTTTCCATTATATTTTTGATATATTTTAAATTATCATCCGTTTTTCTTCTTCACATAAGCAAAATAAAGATATTTCCACCATAAATTGGTGCATAAAAGTGAATCCGAATACAGGAAATGAAGTTGTTGATGCTCAAAACGTCCCTGGGGGAGGACACCCAGACCACCTCCCCCAAAGGCGAATTCTGGCCAATATACACAGTACAGTATACCCACTACAATACATTAGACTACACCACTGCCTATTTCTAATATTTCTATTTTTTTGGAGAAAACAGAAATCTACAAAGTATCTTTTTTTCCTAATTTGCACTAATAAACCAATGAATGGCACAGGAAGACACAAAACCAATATCTTAAAACAACATAAGGAGAAAGATACCAGAACAGGTGACATTATGGCAACAGATGCAGTCAAAGTGCAGAGTCACAGTGATTATGAATATATATGAATAAGAGGAAGAGAGATGAGGTATGTTATCGTGGCCACATTTAGGAGCCAGTGAGACGACACCAATGTTAGGATGGGGGAATGCATCAATTCTCTTTTCTGGAAGACCAAAAAGCAACAACCTGGATTTAAAAAAAAAAAAAAAACAGCTGGAAACCACCCCCACTAGTTATGTATGTATATGTTGTGATGACTGAAAATGTCTTTGGGTCTGAATATTGGAGCGAATGGGTCTTTGGGTCGGACGCAGACGGGAAGAGGAAGGGTGTGTGGGGGGCTGGCTGGTAGTGTTGTTGGAGATCGCTAGGGCTCAGAGAACGAGCCAAAGGAAGGAGCCTCTTTGGGTGGGTCAACAGATCAGCTGATAGACCACCTGCTGCTCAGTTTCCTGTGTAGAGATCCACAGTGCTGGAGCTCAGGCCCCGGCTCTCCCTGAAATGACTGCCTCCCCGAGTCTAACACGGAAAGGGAAGACGGCAAAACATGGACGATACAAGAGGTGAACGTTATGAAGGCTAAAATGTTACATTTCTAATAACATAGCCTAAATTGAATACAATTTATAAGGCTGTAAAACTATTCCTCACCTGGAATGGGTCATCGCTGGTTTTGTTCAAGTAATTCAAGGAAGCAGCTCGCTTCATGCTGTTGAACGAATAGAAGAAAATAATGTTCACACAGTATCTTAGATCACGGCACAGGTACCAAATAATTATTCATGAAGCTGGAGAGTTTATTTACAGTGCTCAGAACAAGTGAATACACCCATGCTAAAGTTGACTGAAAAGAGGAATAAAAAAAATTGATCTTAATGCCTTAATTTAAAAAAATTATGAATGAATGAATAATGTATTGTATAAATGTTATTCCTTAAAATAAAGGGGGCATAAGTAAGTACACCCTTATGTTAAATTCCTATAGAGCAGGGGTGTCAAACTCAGCTTCCCTAAGGGCCACACTCACTAGAAAATGAGATGTGAAATCACATCAAGGGACAGACATAAATTATATTGCTTTTATGTCATGGGAAAAGTCAAATATCTTTGACTGTATTATTGCATATCTCATATAGGCTTCTCACTTAAAGTTTGGTCGACAAAAATGTCGAAGGAAATGCCAAAAAATGTTTGTGAAAACCATAAAAAATGTCGGAAGAAAACGTTGTGAGAAGTGACAAAAAGTAGGTGGGCCAAAATGTATTGTGAACCTAAATGTATATAGGGGCCAGATCAAAATTAGCAAGGGGCCGGATTTGGCCAGCGGGCCTTGGGTTTGACACGTGTTTTTTTTATGGGGTACTTTCCATATGATCATCTCTCAATGCTAATCAAACCAGCTATTAGGCTAACTGAAATTAAACCATGCCAATCTCTATGTATGGTGAAGGGCATGTGATGATGAGGGGCTATTTTAATTCCAAAGACCAAGGGAACTTTATCAGTATGCATAGTATCCTGGATCCATGAAATAACTGGCCTTTCAAAATAAAAATCTGCCTGCCTGGGAATTTAACATAGGGGTGTACTTACTTATGCCCCCTGTATTTTAAGGAAGAACATTTATTTATTTACGAGGCATTATTCATTCACAAAGAAAATTAAAGGTTGGATGTTTTCCTCATTTCTTTAATGAAAGCATTAAGATCAATTTCCAAAAAAAGATTTTTTTTTTTTTTATTCCTCTTTTTAGTCAACTTTAGCATGGGTGTATTCACTTGTGCGGAGCACTGTACTAACTACTATGAATCTGCTCGCCTCCCACCGACATTGCTTACTACTTCAACAAGGAGTACATGGAATTTGCTCTCCATCAATAACCGCGCCTTTCTTCTGTTCTTACTTGGTGCTGCGAGGTTCAGGCGGTCCGTTGCCCTGCAGTTTCTTCACCAGCAGCTCGCTGCTGCGGCGCAGGACGTCCCTGAGCTTCCCCAGAGAGCCGCTGCGCTGGAGGGCTCCACTGCCGTCCTGCAGACACACACAGCCATCAACCCACCGAAGGTGTGGAGACAAGAACTCAGAATGCAACTTTTTTTTTTTTATTATTTTGGCTGATGTTGCATACGCCAGTCCTGTTATGAATGGCTGTTTGCAGCCAAACCGAAAGTCTCACAAAAAGGGGGGTTTATACATGAAATCATTTAAAGAGCAATACATCAGGGGACACTGAAACATTTAGCTAGATTTGCAAACGTGCGCGGCGTTAAAGACCGCATGCGGCCCTATAGCGTCATTTCCTCGTCCGATAACTGACCTTTCCACGATATTGTCATCATTATCACTCCGTAACCTTCAAGTATAATGTAGCTTTTGAAAAGTTACACCGTTAGAATCAACTGTAGATACTTCAGTTTGCGCATCCATCAAGCAAGGTCACTTGTGTGAAGGGCTCATTGTTGTCCAATGGTTGTGCTGGGTGTTCTTTTTTTTTTTTTTGTTATCTACAGAATCAGCAACTATTCTGATGTTTGATTTATCCTTTATGTCATTTAAAAAGCCAAACATCGCTCTGTTTCAGCATCTTAAACGGGAGAATTGGCTGCGTTTCTTTTGTCTTTTGTGACAGCAAACTGAATATCTTTGGGTTTTAGTCGGTTGGTTGGACAAAACAAGCGACGCAAATACATCACGTTGCGATTTACGATACGTGATGGACATTTGTCACATTATATTCTTGACAGACCAAATGATTAATCAATGTATCCAGAAATCAACCAGCTGATTAGGTAATGGGAATAATCAAGTTCAAAGCGGTTTTTGTTGTTGTGTTATAGATCTTTTTCAGGGCAGACGTGTTGACATGTCATAGTAGGAAAAGCACAGGTGTGTTCAAAACCATTAATGATGGCTGCATTCCACTCAGGAGAGGCCCTGGTATTGTGCATGCTGACTCACTGGAACAGCTCACTGCAGGGGTGTCAAACTCAAATTCACTAAGGGCTGCACGTGAAAATAAGAATCACATCAAGGGCCTGACAGGTTTAGTTTATCCACATGCTTTCATTTCATCGAAAAAGTCAAGGTTTTTATACTGGATTATTGCGTGTCTCATTTAGTCTTCTCACTTACAGTTTGCCCTAAAGCCCCCAAAAAGTAAGTAAAGCCATCAAAGAAAAAAGCAACAAAACAGGTCAAAAAAAGTGACAAAAACATTGGGGGAAAAAACCGCCAGAAAAGGCCCCAAAAACGTCAGAAAAAAAGTGACACAAACTTTTGGGAAAAAAAAGCACCAAAAGGGTCTGCAAAAGTGACAAAAACTTCAGAAAAAAAGAAAAAACATTGAAAAAGCTACAAAAACTAGACGGGCCAAAACTTATTGTGAACCTAAATTGATATGCGGGCCAGATCCAAATCTGCGAGGGGCCGGATTTGGCCCGCGGGCCTTGAGTTTGACTTACTGGGACACTTGATGGAATCGAGCCATCGTTAATTAAGGTTATCAATTTCAGCGGTGCTTTTCCTACTATGACAAGTCCAAATGTCTTCTGTGAAAAAGGTCCATAGTAATTTATCAATCCATCCATTCATTGTTTTTTTTGTTACATACCAGCTGTCCTGCATAGTGTGTTTGAATTACTAACCAAGCAGTGACCAGATTATGTGATCATCATAAAGCAATAAAGGCTTATCACCAGAAGGGTGATAATATGTGTGTGTTCCACTGGGAGGCGCTGCAGACGCCACTACAGATGAAACCTAAAAAGTTTCCACTGATGACACAGACGTCTCAATCCGATGCAGAGAAAAGACAAAACTTCACAAATGAAAAACTTTATTCGAGAATACCAACAAGTGTTGATGCAATAATCTTCACAATGCAGAATGGTAAATATAATGCAGTTCTACTTACTAAGATAGTGCTTATAGACCTTACCATTTATGTTTCTTCCACTTTAGGAAACTCAAATCACACTATATATGCCAAGAATAGACAGTTCAATAAATAAGCATTCCACTAACACAACAATATTGTCATAATTATATGATGTACATGGTCAATTCTTTTGTTCAGAGTCGCATTAGGAGTATAGGTGTACTCGTTGGAAGGAATGAAGAATCAAGGCAAGTAGCATACCGAAAAAGCCGTATAGTGAATGCACTTGTCAAATCTATGAATACAGCCTACAATTACACTTTAAAGATGTTAAAGTCATTTTACATTCAGTTAGTTAAACATCTGAAATAACATGTTGATCTTGAGGAAACACTCGCACTGTACTTTTCGGTGTCGAAAAAAAAACACGATTCACCAAAGTGACAAGGTTTGCTTGCAAACAACGGTGTAAGAAAAAAAGGCAACACACTCCATTAAGCTTCGTGTTCAAAATACAGTATCCATAGCCAGAGTGGGCACTGCGACTGTACCACCAAAACATACACAAATACACACTAATAAAACTACCCAGGCTTCCATTGAATAATAACACTAGCTTCTACTTCTATACCAACAAATAAAAATGCAATTCTGGGCATGTATGCCCATTATTTTGAAATGTACTATTATTTAGCAATTTCCCAGGTGGCCAGTGTCTGTGCTAGATGCTCCGGTTGGTCTCTGCGGTCATTTTGGCTTTACACCATCAGCCGGTGTTGTTAATTCCCTTTGTAAATGCAAGCTACTGTGTACTTATTGTACCAGCGTAGAGCCGAGTGTGAACGCTCCAAAACCAAGGACATTGAAGCTCATGAAAGCATCTTGAAAATAAATTACCATGGCAACAACAGCTTGCTGTGATCTAGCCAATTTGCTGTCAGCCGATGTTGGCCCTACTAGTCTTTCACAACAGGCATGGTTGACTGACTAACTGCCTTAATATTCAGCCACAAAATAAATCAACATTTAAAAAAAAAAAAATGTAAACAAAATCATACAAAATTGAAATTAAAAAGGAAATATCTCTATAAAAAAAAAAAAAAAAAATACTAAATGTTGAGAAGCAATGCTCCCTTCTAATTTCCCGCCAGCCACAGAAGTAAAAAAAAGACATGACATATTTTGATAAGCATGTTATATACTATAAAGTACCATTTATTTCCAAACTGTTCAGGCATTTGATCTCGTTATTGTTAAAATAGTTAAAAACAGAAAACTAACAGCAAAAATAAATACCTTTCCTTAAAAATAAAAAATAAAAATACTATTTTGGCTAAATACAGGCACCAGGTTGCAAGCTAGCTTTGAGGTCATCTTTAACAAACTGCGAGTGAGACCAATGCAGAGCAACTGTGGAGTTTTGTAATATATCCACTCTATAGTGATTGTAACGTTTTATCTGACTGTGGGTTGGAGTGATGTCTGGCTGCCTTCAAAGGGTGACCCTGATCCTCCAAATCTTTCATCTTTTGCCTTCTTCCAATAAATTACTTTCCTGCTCCTCTTATCTAGCCAAATAAATCTACTATGCGCCTATGAAAAATTACAAATGGGTGTTGGAGGAAGAAAAAAGTGCGAGTGGCTTCCTCACAGGGAAAAGATTTCACACACAATGAAGTTTGCTTTTTAATGTTAAGTGAGAGAGATAGAGAGAGAGAGAGAGAGAGAGTTGAATTCACGATTTCTGACACGGTGGAGGACACAGGGTTAGTGAGAGGAAAGGATAGAGAGAGTGACAGGAAGAGAGGTTAAAAAAAAAAAATAATAAAATAAGAGAAGACCAAACGTCCCAGCAGGTGTCAGCTGAACAGGGGGACAGAGGTGACAGCCAGGAGGGGGCTTTCTGAGTCTCTGCGACCGGAGAGGGGGGCACCGGGAATGGTGGAGGATGCTGTTGGTTTGTTTGGGACAGAGAAGGCCAGAGGGAACGACAACACACATCCTTTTTGCAATGGTGTTGGGGAAGGAGAGAAGGATGGAGGAATAATCTTGATGGCTTAGGCCTGATGAAAGAGAAAAGAGAGAAACAGACAAAAACAGCACACATTGTAAGAGCTCTGGGTTGGGCTTCCTACGCTAGACACCTACACATCTGAATCGGAGCTTCGTCCCTTTTTCTTTTTCTACACTTTGCTGCACTGGTATGAATTTGTAAAACTGTCTGTCCTGCACCAAGTGTACTTAATCAGAACCTGCAGCTTGGGGGTCTAAACCCCAGTTGAGGGATCCTACGCAAACAAATATCCATGACTCTGGCAGCACAGGAGTCGTTTCTTCTCTTTAAAAAGACGACAGCTGTCTCAGGAGCTGCAGTACAACAAGCAGGTCAGTGATGCAGCAGGTTGGTTGGTTGCAGTCACAGTGACTCAGCTGTTTTGCTTTCCTCTCTGGGTACCAGGAAGCCTGAACTTGGCACGCAGCACCCCACCCAGTGACTGTGCACTGCAGACGCGGGACATCTGCAAGCATCAGCACCGAACGGGGCATAACGATATAGCCATTACACTGACGCTAAGAGGGACTGACATTGTGAATCTCATCTTTAAGTACAGCACTATGAATCCAGAACTCCTGCATTCACCTAAAATCCCCCTAAAGCAACATTTGTATCTGATGAAACAAAAACAAAAAAACATCCTCTTCTTCATCCTTCTGTCCTGGCCTCGGCGTGTCCTATTACCGAAATGACTAATGAACTAATTACCTAGCCTATTTAGTATGTCACTATATACCAACCCACCAGCGTGTTGTGTAGAATGAGAGTTCAAGAGGGAGAGTACAATCCACTGAGTGAGAAAGGGAAATTTGATTGAACCGGCTGATTGGTTGTCATGGCAAGAGTAAATCAACAGGGAAGTAGGTTAGTGACACGTAGTAGAAAAGGAAAAAAATCTAGAAAACATGCAAACAAACAGGCGGCACATTGAAGCATCTAGCCGAGAGCACAGAGCAATTGCAGACACAGACATACTTGTAAATCAAACCATGCAGAAAGAGACACGCACATACATACTACCAATTAACCTGGACGCGACCACACATTTGCTGCCATCTCCTCAGCGCTATTTACCTCCACTCGTTCAACACAAACTAAGTAAATGAGCTCCTGTAAAGTGGCACCTAAATCAGTCCCACCTGAATAATGTAATTATCAGTGCTGGAATGTAACTAAGTACATTTACTCAAGTACTGTACTCCAGTACAACTTTGAGGTACTTGTACTTTACTCAAGTCTTTTCTTTTCATGCCACTTTCTACTTCTACTCCGCTACATTTGAGAAAGGAATATTGTTACTTTTCATTCCACTACATTCATCTGACAGCTTTAGTTACTAGTTACTTACTTTACAAATTGAGATGTTTGCACACAAAACACATGGAGTTTATAACATGCGATGTTTAAACTACCCAACAATATAACGGCCTACAAGTCCAGCTGAAATGACTGGACCATTAAACACAACTGTTTGGACAGTTTCTGCATTGAGTACTTTTATTTTAATACTTTTTCCTGATGATACTTACATACTTTAAGCATGTAATTTACTTAAAGGTGGCGTAGGTAGGATTGTGAAGATCCAGGACTTAGCCAAAGAATTTGAACATCGACAACTACTCAGTCACTCCCCCCTTTCTGCTAAAGCCCAAAAATGGTCTCCTAAGCCCCTCCCCCTACAAGGGAGCTTGAATGCGATTGGATGAGCAGTGATTGACACGCAGTTAGACACCCCCCCCCTGGCCCTGACTGGTGCATCTGAACAAGGAGTGGTGGATTTTTGCAAATTGCACTACAGGCTGTGGGTGGAGCCAGAGGAGATGGATTTTTTTTTTATTACCTGCTTCATTTGTGTATAAAAGCCCAACCAGGGACTGGAGTTGAAAATTAGCATCTGCTATAAACTTTTTATGCAGCACTTCAGTGACAAGCTTTGTTTTGACACTATGTCTGTCTGCATTGTCCCTGTCAAATAAATAAATAAATGAAAAATGAAATTTAGTTCTACTCAATTATAGGGTCAGTTTCAGCAAATAGGACAGAAAGTTAGTTTTATAAGTCTTACCTACTGCACCTTTAAGTAACACTTTCAATTCAGGACTATTACTTGCAACAGAGTCATTTTACAGTGTGGTATTAGTACGTTTACTTAAGTAAAGGATCTAACACTTCTTCCACCACTGGTAATAATGAAAACAGCAGGTATTTATTCAAATGCAGAATTTTGAAGTGCACGGTCTGGATCAGCCGTACAGTATGAGTATGTGAACCACTCCTATAGCCTCGGTGACATATCAGACTTTCTGAGAGCAGACTGAAGACATGTTTGGGCAACGCTGTACAAAGCTGATAGTTCTGACGTGCCTATCACATCCTCTCAGAGCAAATATCTACACACAAGCAAACACAGGACTTTACAAGCCTATTCTCGAAAGGTTGTAATGTTGCACCAAATGTTGTAGTAACATACGTTTGCGCCAACGGTGTAAATGAATGGATTGATGGAATTTGTTAAGCGATCCTTTAGTCAAAAGCTCAAATGTTTTGTGACAAATTAGCTCTTAGAAACAATCTTTAAAAAAAAGAAAGCATAAGAATGTCATGAGTACATTTTCCCTTTGGACTGTGTTCATTTCATTTCTACTGCTACATATGGTCGTGACGTGGATAATGAAACGCTAGCACACGTCCAGCGACCCTCTGCGGGCCATCGCCATGTTTCAAAAGACAAACGGGTGCGCGCTCGGATGAAAAGGCATGCCGCCGCAGTTGCTGGAATGTGAAGCCGTTTCGAGGAGCTGTGTTATGCATGTGAACGTGTGTGTAGAGAAGCATTCCCATTCACACGACAGCCAGCAAACAAAACCCCACCTTTTCTACTTAATGTTACTCAGGGAGAGCAGCAGGCATCAGGTTAACAGACTCGGCCATGTGAAAACAAAGTGAACTCACATGGTCCGTTAGTGGGCATGTTAAGGGTGAGCCCGGCAGGCTGGCGTTGCTACATGCATGTTTTGGACAGACTGGGGTTGGTGCGGTGAGGTGAATGGGCGTGGCTGCACTAAGTGAGGGGAAAGGCACGGGATCAGACCAGGCATCCCAGCTGGCACAGTTTTGTCCTCTGGCTTATGTAAGCGTCACCAGAGGGCTTCTTTGCGGTGTCCATTTGACTGCATACACTGACTGAATATCATGTTTTCAGCACCGACCTCTTTAATAACAAGGAGAGGGGGCGACCAGACCAGTCATAACGCGGTGTGGAAAATTAAAAGCCCTACGGTGAAATGACACTAACGATCGTTGAGACACAGCCAGAGTGGATGTTGTATTGAGGCAATGAAACGGCGGGATGAACCATTACGTATCAACCGCCCAGTTTACAGCTACAGAGGGATGAGCATCAAGGATATTGGGAGGCCTGTCAATTGTGTTTAATAGCGGAAACATGAGACATCCTAATAGGGATGTCGACATGCTCTGTCTCTGTGAGTCCCACAAGAGTAAATAAATATTTAATATGTTGCCAGGATGCCGCAGGATGAGCTCGTGCCTTTTTGTGTCCCCGCTCCACCTGTGCAGAAGCATTGCCGGCGGAACAACCTCTTATTAAAACGAGACACTGTGACGGCATTGTCAAGCAATGGACAACACAAAACATGAACATCTAGTCCAAAGCAAGCTCACGTGCTGTCAAAAACAACAGGTCAGCATGCCAAGACACTCAATCAGCTTTACATTTTGAGAAATAAAAAATAAAAAACTCATGAGAGGAACAAGGCACATCTACAGGAGGCGGTGGACTGGTGCAGATACAGTATAACCATAACTGGGAATGAGCAGCTATTCTACTGATTTAGAAAAGTGTGTCTCAAAATACTTTTGTCAAAAAGCAGGTTGTGCAACTTGGCCTTATATATATAATAAATAACGTCACTCATATTAATCTTATGATGATGTGCAACACTGACGTCATGAAATAAGTTATGCACGAATGACCAATTTGTGTTTTTTTTAAACAGTTTGACCACTTTGGCTTCCTGTGAGGTGCATCGTCTGGTGGGGCGTCCTGACTGCCTCTGATCATTTGGCTGCAGGAGCCAGAAGAGTCCGCTTCCGGTTAAATGGAATACCCTGCTTCCAAATCACTGGTCATCTCGCTGCACTAATCTAAAAAGACAAGAATCCTCTTGTCTCAAATTTCAGGCTACGGAACAAGTCACCGCTCTGCACCAGTCCGCACTCCCTGAGACATTGCCAACGCCACCTTGTTCTTCCAGTGAGCTCACTGGCCGTGTCGACTCGACTATAGTGGATTTGTACTCACCCCGTTCCACTCCACGCCCATACTCACTTCCTCGCCGGTCTCAGAGCCGCTCTCATACTTAACGCTGCTCAGGCTGTCCCTGCTCCTCCGCCTGTCGCCGTCTGTATCCTTCAGGATCTCCACCACACGTGTCTGGTGGATGGGGTCAATGCCCTGATGGGGATAACACACAGGTACGACGCACACACACACACACACAAACAAACATGCCATGATTAGAACTAGCCCGGAGGTAGACATTAGCTTGTTGATAAGGGTGAGCGTGTAGAGTTACATGGGAGGTATTAAAAAGGGATTTTATGGTTTCAGTCTCTTTCACAGCACAGTGGTGGTGGCATCGTAGCGACAAGGGAACAGTGGAAATGGCTGTGAGATGGGAGTGATGTTAGGGGAGAGAGAGAGGTGGAGGCTCTATGGAGGCTATCAGTTGGAGACAAAGCACTTACTGTGTTGCTCTGGATCCATAGCATTGTAGAGAAAGGGAAAGAAATATCATGAGATTTGGGGGGGGGGGGACACGTTTTAAGAGTTTACAGAAAGTTATCTGCATGCAGAAACGGGACATTTGCAGTTCAGAAAAACGCTGCTGACCTGCTTGCGAGACCTCACAGCACACTCTTCCAGGGTGTCGGCAGCCTCGAGCTTGCCCTGCCGGCGGTACAGGGCGCCCAGGTTCCTCAGGGTGGTGTTCACTGTGGGGCTGAACAAGGAGACAGGAACACCAATATTTACCCAAAAGGTCATTCGAGGAACAATTTGATCTGAGCAAATTGCTGTGCCATGTACTACAGAGCAAGAAAATGCTAAAAAAACAACAAAAAAACAAAAAAAAGAATCCCTTAAAGATTAAGTACTTGAAAACCCAATGCTAATTTAGTCACATTCCTAAAAATCTGAAAAAAGTAAAAAAAAAAATATATATATATTACATTACAATATTTAGCCTTCATAACTTAAAAACAAATGAATACATTGAGGTGACTAATCTCAGGCCTTTGTCACGTGTTTTTTTTTGTTGTTTATTTATGACCAAGTTGTAAAAACACACTTGTCACGCTCACCTGTTGACTTTGCAGGCCTTGTACCAGCCTCCGTACTCTCCGTATGGAGTGTTGTCTCTGTGCTTGCCCTGGAAGTAAATGAGGGAGAAAAGGAAGAGAAAAAGTGCGTGAAGGGGGAGTGGTGGTTTGTACTGGATCAGCAGCATTTTTCCTGTGTTGAGAAATAACTCTAATATGCCCAGTGGGGCTTATATCGTGCGAGTGTGTGTGTGTGTGTGTGTGTGTGTGTGTGTGTGTGTGTTTGTTAAGGAAAAGCGGCCAGAAAAAGGATTGCATTTCACTTTCACAACCTTCCATTTGACACGCCTCATTCTTTTAATTTGCAGTGCTTTTAATATTGGCTCTGCTTTTGTTCAGAATGACATGAGGGTGACTACACAAAGCCCTCACCTTGCTCATCTCCTCTCTTTCCTCTGCGTGCATCCAGATGGGCTTGTTTTCAGCTGCAGACAAACAAGACAGGAGAGGTGGTCTACATACAGTACAACAGGAGTGGGAAACAGCTTCACTGGCTGCCTCAGGACGGTTCATTACATCCACCGTGAGTTATTCGTGATGCAGGCTGAGCTTGCTATAAAACCCTACTGACTAGGCTAGTGAACATCAGTGGTCCAGTCTGTCACACATACCCGTGTCTTGGTAGGGAGGCAAGTTTTGGTTTTATATATTTGGCTACACAAATACAAGAAAAGGCTGGTGAACCCTGAGATCTGTCACAGACACAGTCTGTATTGGGGTTTAAATATTTTAACATGGGCTAAATGGTTTTTTTTTTTAAACAGTTGTTAATAATATAAAGATAGATCCAGAAAAAAAATATGTCCCTGAGCTTATTCTGTAATACTGTGAGTACAGTAACTCATTTTTGTTTTTAATTAAATCTTTTCATAAACATGTTTGCAGAATCTTCCCCAAATAAATTAAGAAAAAGGTCAATAGATCTCAATACAGAACACATTTTAAATGCATCATTAAATTGTCTTGTACAAAAACCTGAGCCAAGTGAAGGAAGGTGATACTGATGATGCTATATAAACCGTGACACACCATTAATCACATACTTAATCATTATGACTTATTCATGAAATAGATTAATTAAATATGCCTCTGAAACACACAAACGCAGCACATATTAACTCAAAATTAGGGACACAAATTGTTGCTGCTGTGCTGCTGTGCTGCTTCCCTTAACCTTCAACTCTCCAACAGGTTTAAAAAAAAGAAAAGAAAAAAGAATCTGAGCACTATTGTCGAGTTAAGTGACATATGAAAAATAAACTTGTCAGAAAAATGTGAGATGCTTTTTTGCTTTGAGCATCTGAGCATTGCATTGTACCGAGTCCCTTTCATTCCTTTTTCAAAAGCAGGCAATCTAATCCCTGGAGGAAAGTCAACTTAAACTAAAAGAGAAGAAAGCGGCAAAGAGTTCATCTTTCAGACAAGTTAACTCTTTATTCTTTAAAAAGTTTGTTTGGATTCTTTGTGTCCTCTGAATGGTGAAGGTTGGCACCGTGCTTAGTACATCGTCCACTTTTTAACCATCTGTCACTCTGCCCGCTGATGTGAGACAAACAGTAGGTGGAAGATAAGACAATGGTGGAGGAAAGTTGAAAACCCACCACCATTTCTTTGGAATAAGTTGCTAACAAGATTTATTAAGTTTCTAGGTTGATTTAAAAAAAAGTATACTTAACTACTAGTGCAATATAGAAATAACCTTATAAACAGGTGCTGCCATTTACTGTCAGCTACAGTATCTCCTATGAGGCCTTACCATCAACAGATCCAAACTCTTTCTCATGAGCACGAGTCAGAATCTCTTTGTACAGAATCTCAGCCTCCTTGTATTTCCCCTGTTTGAGAAAGCAGGATGCCTGAAGAAGAAAGAGAACAGAAAGCACATTTTAGTGTTGTCTCAAATGGGCCTTTTGTCTCACAATGTGCCCCCTGAGACAGCAGGAGCAGTCCGTCTACAGATATTTCCCCTGCGCACTGTGACTCATGAAAAATGATAAAGTACCACAGAGCCTCCCTTACTGTCTCCAAACAGCCTCTCCATCATCAGTGAGACAGGACAGAAGCAGGAAGGAGAAGAAGCACGGTAGACAAACGACTAGTGGCTTGGTACCCCATTAGCAAGACTTATCGAGACAAAATTGTTTATCGAGACAAAATTGTTCTATAAAACGCCCAAAGTAGACGACGCTTAGGCTGAAAGAGTAAAATAATATTATATTCAGCTGCCTTTCATAACTTCTTTAAAAAAAAAAAAATTGAAAAAAAGCATGCTTTGAAAAAGATAGTGCCCCTTTTGTAAAGTCAGGCGCAGTATAAATCTGAAAAAACATCAGTTGAATACAATACAGTTTTGAAAGACATTTCAAGTGGAAGCTTTGCAGGGAGAAAGCAGTTCCAGTTTCCATGCTGACAACCCCCGCAGAGACCAAGCTCAGGCTGGGAGAACAAACGAGCGAGTCTGCTCACAATAAAACTAAACACGGCCCGGGTTTACCTTGGTACAGTCACGGCTCAATAGGGACCGTAATCCTTGTCAAAGTAAAAAAAGTATAGCGTAGAAGTGAAAAGGGTTTGAAATGAAGATGGAAAAGAAGCCTAATAAAAGCTGATGTGGGGAACTTGTCTCTCACCAGGTTATTCTTGGTTTTGGCCACATTGGCATCATCTGGGCCCAGCCTGCTCTCGTAGATCTCCAGGGCACGGCAGTAGTAGTACTCCACCTCCTCATACTTGCCCTGGTTCTGGCAAAGCAGAGCCAGGTTGTTGAGCTGTTTGGCCACATCTGGGTGGTCCTTCCCCAGGACCTGAGGGAAAAACAAGAAGCAAATATCTTTAATTAAAAGGTCAGTTTGTGTCCCTGCCTCAGTGCCTTTGGCTTTCTCCGTGCATCTCTCCCTTCGGTACCTCTGGCCGCTTTCACCGAGCAGCACGTCTGCCTGCTGCAGGCACTCAGGAGATCTAATAAAAGGCTGGTCAATAGAGAGGGTGCAGAATAGAGCTTTCAGGCAAAGAGAGACCCATTGTACGTTGCTAGGCTCTGTCATTTTTGTCATGTCTCCTATCCATCTCCTGCTCCTGCCTCGCTCCCCAACGCCTGCTATCCTTTTTCAGCTGTGCTCTCAATTGGAAATACTTTCCCAGCGGAAACGCAGACAATTTAAGAAAATCATTTGCCCTTTTCCCTATTTATAGTGGCTGGTGTTACAGCAGCTCCAACTGACATTTCTGAAATAGTATCACTTTTAATTACAATGAGCTAATTGCTCACTGGTTTTAGCATTGAGATGAGGCCTCGATAGCACTGCTGTGGGCGGCTCTACTGGTGCAATCCAGGGATGTGGCCTACCTTTTCTCTGATCTCCAGAGCCCTCTTACACAGAGGTTCAGCCTCCTTGTACTTTCCCCTCTTTCCATACAGCACAGCCAAGTTGTTCAGCGTCGCAGCGACCTGGACATACAGACAAAGAGAAAACCTGAATGAGGCCACTTCCTTTCTCAATTCCCTTCAAGATACCAGGACTTTTACTGTTGTCTTATGGCTTATCAGTCCTAAAAATCTGTATTGTTCAATCAAGCAGCTTTTCAAAAAGCTCAAAGCCACCTGGATTACACAGGATGGTAGTAACCTGCCTTAGTGTTTCATTATTCTGTCTCTACAGTATATGAGGCAAATGGCAAGCCCACAGAGCTGCAGGGACTAGCACTGAACTTTAATAGCTTCCTTTAGGCTTTATGAGGGGTTTTGGAGCCCCGGTGTAAATTGATTCATACAAATCTGTTCACAAAGGCAATGAAATGGGTAGTATATTTGAATGATTTCCCAATTGGTCGTTGTATTGTGACTGCAAGGACTTGGGTTTATGCTAAATGTACGAGCAGACAATCAGTAGATGTGATTGATTACTGTAAAGCCTGCAGGCACATGTCCCAAAATCCATACTGTAATGGTGAAAATAAAATCCATACAGACAGTAAATACAGCAGACTGTGCTATTATTGCCTCCCTGTTGACAAAGTCTTCGAGCAATTATGAACCAACACCATAGGACTAATCTGATCTATCTAAACATGGATATGTCTCCATGAAGATATGGTTGCTATGGCGACGGCGGAGTCTTACAGCGGGGTGGTCTTTGCCCAGGGTTTTCTCACGGATGGACAGAGCATCGTTGAGCAGATGGGCGGCCTCTTTGTATTTGTTCTGATCTCTGCAGAAATGAGAGGGAGAGACAACGGGGTGAGACTGAATGTGTCTCGCTCTTTGACTAAAATGGGTGTAGAAAGGAGGGCAACATGGAATAAGTCAAATAGGAGAAATAAATAACAGTAAAACTAGCAAAAGTCCCCATATGGAGACATTTCTGACCTGTAGACCAAGGCCAAGATGTTGAGCATGGTGGCCACGTCAGGGTGGTCGTGTCCGGAAGTCTTCTCCAAGTCCTCCAAAGCCTGCTTGCAGAGGGGGACAGCCACCTCGTACCGGCCCTGGGAGGCATACTGGATCACCAGGTTGTGCAGGGTCCTCAGACGGGCCGGGATCTCGTAGCCTCCCTGCTGGGCCGCAGCCACGGCTGCACTGTTGTGTTGGTGTTGCACTGATGGGCACAGGAGGCGCACAGGGCAAAGGTCAGCGTGCACGTCAAAGGACGATAAAAAATAAAAATGTAAAAAAATTCCCCCCTGATTATGACACTAATTACATTAGCATGCAAACAATACTGTGGTTTCAGGGAATAGTTACATTATGGAGATAATTCAAATGGCATGACACAGCATTATCTACCCCTGTTTCCTGGACTTCGATGGTTAGTTAGGTTAATTTACTCAAAGAGGGATGTAACACCAGATAATCAAGGCTATATGATCCAAATATCAAACCAAAATAAGTATATTCATTTCCTTATTCAAGTTTTCACTATGTAAGTGTCATTATTTTGACCACAACAAAAATCGTGTGCATCATTAAAGGTGCTCTAAGTGATGTGACGTGTTTTTTAGGCTACAACATTTTTCGTCACATACAGCAAACATCTCCTCACCATCCGCTAGCTGCCTGTCCCCTGAACACACTGTAAATAAAACGCGGTCTCTGAAGACAGCCCAGGCTCCACAAACGGCAACAAAAACAAACTGCGCCAACCTGCCCCACGAACCATAACAAACAGTGTTCCAGCCAATAACCGACAAGAAGGAGCTGGTTGAGCCATCACTGCAGCAGCGTTAGCACGTAGGCTACTTCCACAATGAGTATTCATGACTCAACGCAAGCCTGACGCAAGTGTCTTTGCTATGTTAAGACCGTCCACTGCCTGCGTCGTTTAAATAGCAAATGCACCTGCGCCCATCTTTGCGCCTATGGGCGTGCTGGTCTTACAGGGAGGTGTGTTCAGGTGAATTCTTGGTGTATTGCCATCTTGAGGCAGCAGGAAGTGATCCCGCCATTGCCCAACAAAAACCTGGTCTAAAGTCAATAACACAGCATTTCATTGTTATTTTAACTGCAAATTAGTCAAATGCGTCTAGGCTTATGCACAGCACGTACACTATGCTTGTTACACACACATACACACGCAAAAGATTACAAATAAAAATATTACAGTGCAAATCCGCCATCATATTAGCAATGCGCCAAGGTACAAACGTGCCTGGCTTTAAAAGGGAATGGGAGATGACACTCTGATTGGTTTATTGCATGTTACGCCCAAAACACACTTATGAATTCATGAAGACACTAAGTACAACCCTTTTGAACCACCTTTTTTCTGCCGTCAAACTAGCAAAAGTGGATTTGGACACGCCCTAAAACGCACGTGAGACATGCGCTTAGATAATTAAATTAGGGTGCTAAATGTTGACTATAACATTTTGGAAGCAAACTCTTAAACAAACACTGTTATCAGGTTTGACAGCCTAATGGGTGGGTAAAATCATAGTGTCACGCTGAAATGCTAAATACTGCTGTTCTTACTTCCTTGGCCATGCTCCTCCTCATCGTTGGGGAAGAGGTCGTCCAGGGAGTCCTTGGGTGGTTCTCGGTCCTTCTCCTCCTGCTGAGGGGACCAAACAAAGCTGCCAGTCAGATCCTCTAACAGACAGCTGGAATCACAGACAACCATCTGGCAACACTGTCATGTAGGGTTTATCTTTTTAAACATCTAAGCCAATAATTAGTATAATAACATCATACCTGGATAAAAAAGGGATACAATCTTATCTTGTAGTTACAAATATGCAATTGGTAGTATAAGATCATTTAGACCAATAAATTCAACACTATGTTAAAATTATACTTCTCATAATATCATGAGCGCATTTTTGCACCTTGACAGAATACATTGGCCTATTTTGTTAAAGTCCAACTGAAAATAAATTGCTTTTTTTTGTCTACTGCGACATACATATTTGCTCTGTTAATCACTTGTCCTTTTTTCATTTGAGAAAAATCTGAAACCATTTTATAGAATTTTATATTTTATATGTTCTGCTTTCATGATGGGGCCCTCTAGTTTTGCATTAAACAATGGAATACTGTTAGGTATTCGTCTTTGTAGATGGATCGTATTTGTGTAGTGATCTTATCTTATTTCAATGCGGCCAATCGAACTTTGCATAAAGCAGTAATGTCAGCGTATTATACCTTGCTGTCCTTGCTTTTAGCCGAGCTGTATGCATTTTGAGAGGAAAGAAAAATGACATTTAAGTTGATTCTGATTCTATAAAATGACTAAGGGTGATTTTCAGTTAGACTTTAAAGTGGAAGCCTGTTAAAAGCTGGAACATGAAAAGCTGCTTCCAGAGCATGAATAAGGTTCCTTCAGGGACAGGGTATTGGCATGATGGATTCCTGCAATAAGCAGTTAGTGGATACAGGCTATTACAGTCTCTTTTTATGACTAAGAATAAGGTCAGAATATACAGCGATTCATCACCACCATCAGATCAATGAGGACCTGACCAGAAAGGCTCCTTCCTGGAAGACTGAGCAGCTGAGTTTTTTCTCCCGGATCACATATCATTGACAGTTTGCTGCCCATAAGAGTTACATTAGTCACTTTCAACACGGTTTAGAGCTCAGGATTTATATAAGTATTAAACTAATACTAAACTAACTAATACTAAAATGATTTCGATAATCGGTTTGAAAAAATAATAAAAAATTCTCTGATTCCAGCTTCTTAAATGTGAATATTTCTAGTTTCTTCTGGGAGCGTGCCTATGTTCCCACAGTTCTAAGATTCTTTTAAAAATTAGGCCCTATGTTCCCATAGATCCTACATTTGTAAGATTTTTTTCCAAAATTAGGCCCTATGTTCCCACGTTTCCTATCCATAAATTTCTATCAGATTTTAACCCCCTTTCTCCCAATTTGGTAGCCAATTACACCCAACCTATTATCCAGTAGCAATGGACTACAGATGGAATGTAACCCTAACCCTAACCTAGGGCCTAATTTTAAGAAGAAAAGAATTCTTAGAAATGTGGGAACATAGGGCTGTGGGACCATTGGGCTCTGGGAACATAGGGCTGACCCCTTTCTTCTCTCCTCTATGACAGTAAACAGAATATCTTTGAGTTGTGGACAAGACAAGATATTTGAGACAACATCTTGGGCCAACGACTAATTGAGAAAATAATCGACAGATCAATCAATAATGAACATGATTGTTAGTTGCAGCCCTAAACAATATATTTTAAAGAATTTGGTTACAATGAGAGCAATCTAACCACAACACACAACATGTGCACAGTTACATAAATCTCCCCAAAACACATAAGTGACCAAATAACAATCTGTAGATATGCATTTGTGACTGCTTACAGTACTTACAGTGGGTGAGACGTCTTCATCATACTTTTTGAGCTGGTTCATGAACTCCAGGTGCTTCTTCTCCTCCTCCAGCTGGGCCACGCTCTGCTCGCTCTTCTGCAGCTTCTGCTGGGTGTTGGCCAGCTCGTCCCGCAGCCACTGGTTTTCCTGGCACAGCCTCCTGACCTGCGCGCGCAGCTTCTGCTTCTCAGACTCCACGGCGTTCAGGTGGTTGGACAGGGCCATCATCACCTGGGGCGGAGGCAGCGTTCAAGAGCAATGATATTTACCGGGGACAAATTGCCGCAGCGGCAAAAGCAGGAGAGAACAAACCGGGGCTGGTTCTGAATGAATCATGATCATCACACAAGCTCAGTATAGAATGAGGAAGCAGAAACGCACCAAGTGGAAGACGGTAACACATGGCTGTGTGGGTTAAATAACGCTCATTTACTACACTGTGAACCATTCTCCTCTTTTTATGCCAATTCTGATGTTAAAAACTGTAACCCACTTCTTTTTACATGGCATTTTCTTTTTTTGCTCATATCGTCCGAGTGCCCAAACGACTCATCGCGTAGGAAAATACATTCTGCCCTCCCGATACCTCTAGCACCGTCTTACCTGAGCTTCTCCCAGGCCCAGTTCAATCATCTCCACTGATTTGCGAAGCAGGTTGGACTTCTCGTGCACCAGGTTGGCCTCTTCATCCTTCTTTAGGCACTTGATGGTCTCCAGGAGGCTGTGGAGGATGGAGTTGTGCTCATTCTTCAGGGCCTCCAGACCCTGGATCACCAGCTTTGTGTTGGAGATGATCTCTTCCTGAGAGAGCTTCTCCAGCTTCTCTTCCCGTGGATACACCATGGTGGACATCTTCTAGTTAGCTCAGGGAAACCTATGCAGATTGAAAAGAAGAAAAAAAAAAGGGTACCCTGGTTGTTAAAACAGACTAACCCAGTGGACACTGTGGGAAAAATTTTAAACAGCAGCAGCTGCCACATTGAAAGGACATTTTAAACGCGGTCTTCCAAAGATGCAGCTGTGCTTCTTAACACTGAAAATCACAACACAAAACTCGAGAGCTCAGCTGGACTGCAAACTGTCACAACACGTCTCTTGTTACTTTTCCTCTATTTAACTGAGAGTTCTCTTCGATTTCAAATGATCTTTCACACTATAGACCATCGAAGGCATTCTCTGCTGGGGTGACATGACAGAAGCCACTCTCTCTGTTTAAAGATATCAATGCCTTGACAGTGTAGTGCCCCGCCCCGTGATGCTGACAGACACCGCTGCATAATTCTGAGCTCTGCTTGAAATTTTCGCAGCATGACCAACGCACAACGCGACAGCCATAAAAGGGGGAATGAACTCATGTTTTATCACTGCAGGGGGGATAAGGGATTCAAATTTCATGATTGAGATAGGTCAGCATTTCTTTGAGCGGTTTCATTAGACAAATTCAGAATGTATGCCGTTCAACAAGAGAAGAAAGAAGGGTTGTTAAATAAAAACACACATAAACTAGGCTCTAACCACGCTTGTGAAAAACTCAGCTGCATAGGGTTGAAATGAGTAGACACATGCAGAGTATCGACATGGGTATAAAGCCTGCCACAGGGACATATTATTCTGGTGGACAGACTGTAGGGATTTGCCACCTATAATAAGCTCTGGGAGAAGGGCTGCAGCTCGCAGTGGTAACAGAGGGCACACAGATGCTGCAGTGTGCCTGCCTTCTGGTGCCAGCACTTTATCCAAACAGAGGCCTAGCTGACTGGCTGAAGAATCCAGGAGAGTATGACATGACAAAAGCCTCATAAATACAGCAGCTTAGCAGCTGGTCAAGTCGCAGGAAGAAAAAAACCTCCTGTGTCGATAATACTGTGTGTTCTGGAGAAACGTCAGCCCTTTTGGTTAAGTGCATGGAACCATTTTCCTCAAACAGTCTGAAGATAATTTATGACTCGCTGAGCCACGTCACTCTTAGCTACGTCATGCAAAATGTCAGTGCAAAAAGCGGCCCTGCCCTTCCGACTGGGGTAATGTTGAGCTAGTGCGGTCTGTATTTTAGCAGCAGTGAGGACACCAGGTTAAGGATGAGGGGGCTTACAGTGATAAACACCAGCTGAGCGCCATCTGCCAAGAGAAAAACATATACCACACACACATTAGTGAGCCACTCCCTGCTTTGCTACTCACATTTCAGAAATTGTCTATTTAAAGCAGAGCACTGAGAAAATAAAAAGACCAACAAAAGGCTTGAACAACTGCAATAAATAGCTATTTGCTGTGTGGTGTGAAAACAGAAGAGATTATGACGGAGCCTATGTTAAATCCTGTTGTAGAGACCTGGAGTTAACGTAGCCCATCAAATCTTTTCTTCTAACAGTCCAATTTATCGTTGCAGCTTTAATGGCTGCCCACCATAATTTGCTAGCTACAGAATATGTAATTTGCTTGTGTATTTTCAGTGGCCCTTGGCTCAGCTTTACAGCAGACACTGGTAGAAACTACCAAAGGAGTCTGTTGCTAGTATCCAGTAATTACGCCCCTCCTGTGATGTTATGCATGTCACATCATGTAATCACAGCTGGGCTCCGTTCGGGGGAGTGGTATTCATGATGCTAATATATTTAATGATGGACAATAGACAAGCGCACAGGGGGGCAGCTACTGAAGTCAACTAATGGACAACTGGACGTCAGTGGGCCTATGGAATTGAGTTTTGATCAGGATGACAGTGGAGCCTGTGTACCACCAGCTGGAGCAGCAGTGTCAGGTAACCAAACACTATAGAGTGTTTACAGCGAAGACATATGCGTACGTATCTGCTGTCAGGTGGAACCCTCTCAACTCGAAATGATCGTGTGGCCAGTATAGCTCAGTCGGTAGAGCGGGCGCACATATTCAGAGGTTTATGCCTCGACGCAGAAGGTCCAGGGTTCGAGTCCGACCTGCAACGATTTCCCGCATGTCTTCCCCTCTCTCTCCCCCTTTCATAGGTTTCCTATACATTAAAAAGGCGGAAATGCCCAAAAAATAATCTTAAAAAAAATAAATAAAAAAACTTGGATTGTTTTTCCTTTCCTCTAATTAAAAACTTAAAAAGGTGCCCTGCCACACAAAACCGTTTTTACTTGTATTTTTTGAAATATGTTAGGTCCATATGTGTTTGTGTTATGTTGTGAATGTGAAAATGAACTGCTACCTCCTCTGTCAGCTCTAGCCACTGAAAAGAAATAAGTGGAGAAATCAGGCCAATAACAAAAGCTGGTCAGTCTGACATCATGTTGCCTGAGCTCATTACTATTCATGAGCTCGGCCCAGTTGCGCTGGGTAAAGGATTCTGACAGCCAGGCGCTCATTGGCTAGCTGTTAGCCAATCAGAGTCAAGCAGCTTAGCTCGTTGAATATTAATGAGAACTGGCACAAATGGAGCTGAGTCGTCCTGCAGGCTTTCTATACCACGCTAGAATGGCTTGAAACAAGGTAACCAAGGCATTTTTTCCACAAAAAAATGTTACAGAGTCCATGGTAGAACTTCAGACATTACCACAAAGTAATGAAATACGTGTGGCAGGGCACCTTTAACCATCCTTAGGTTCATGAACACGCTTACTAAAATCCATCAACATTCGAAAGAAAATCAATAGATTTTTTTTGTTTTTCCTACAAATACACTTTTTTTGTTAACTTCCTGAAACATCAGTGTAAGCCTCATGCAAAGCAGGTCGCATGTTGTTTAAGTTGTTAAAACACTGAAACGGTGCCGACAGATTTATAGTCAGCATATTAGATACGGTACTCAGAGGTGACACTGAGCACCTCTCATCTGCAATTTTGTACTTTATTGCACTTCATATACAATTATGTCTTCACTTCCATTTTACAGGAAGAAACAGAAGAGCAGTAAAAAGCTAATTCACAGAGACAGCCAACCTCTTCAGAGGAGTGCTGTGAAAAGATCCATTAAGCAGTTTTCCTCCCACATCAAATGACCCCATTCTAATAAAACAACGTAATTAATAGTAACATGCACTCTAAACCACTTCAAGAGATTTCAGATCATCAAATATATACCTACATGGATGTCTAGACAAAAAAATAGTGTGATCTTGCATTCGTTGCTAAGCATTTAAAAAAAAAAAATAAAAAAACATAATTTAGGCCAAACATCACAATCAAATGGGCATACATTCAGATATATTAAAAATGTTAAGGATGCCAAAAACAAAATGACCAGAGGGCTTCCATTCAGTGCAGGCGTGCAGAGCAGTAAAATGTGCCAACTGTAAAGTTATTCAGCAGGCAAGAAGTAACACGTTTTGGGGAGAACTTACAACACATGAAGGAAAACTAGATAACAGAAAGCCATTCTGTCCTAACAAAAAACCGACTCGCTACTTTACATACAAGTCTATTCAAATGCAACAAACAAATCAAGCTGTCATTTGCATGCTCAAATAGACAAGTGTCATAGAAGATGTTTGAGTTAAGCAGCATTTAGTCATAGTCATAAGCTATATGAGCATTGTGCTACAAAAAGCCCTAAGTTAAAAACGTACACTGTGTAGGAATTTCTCCCATCTCAGACTGATCTCATAAAGTGGCGTATGTATGAGACGCCAATTGGTATGCCGTTTTCGCGTGTTATCAAGACGCATTCGCTTTTTAGCATGTTTATCAACGCCGTTTGGCCTACATTACGTGTGAATTTTCGCCATAGTGAGTAGCATGAAAGGACGCAAGTCCGCGGACGGTGGTTGGTTGGGGTGGTGGATGGGTCAAACACAGGACTTTCACCCACGAGAGTCGGGATCACGTCCTGCGTGTGGCAACCACCAACCATTTTTTTTTTAAGCCTTCCCCAATGTTTCTTTCCTAAACCTAACCGTTTGTTTTCCTAAGCGTGTGACGTTGGTCACTGTTGTGTTTTTGTGTTACCAAGGCCTTTCCCAATGTTCTTTTCCTAAACCCAACCTTTTTTTTTTTTTTTTTACACGCGTGTGACGTTGTTCTCGCGATAGTACGGCACGTTCTCGCGATAGTACGGCACGGTCTCGCGATAAGACGCCACGTGGATGGCTCAAAACGCGTACAGATAACACGCCATTTGGCTTTAGGAGAGTGGCGTGTATGTTTACGCAAAGTCATGATGCCACGTTGCCCATCTAGCGGTGAAATTGTATTTTGCATTGAAACGAATAGTGCTCTAGCGCCTCGCTTTTTCAAATGTGTGTTGCAACTACGGTAACCGTTATGTACCAACAAGCAATGACAACGTGTCTTCCAATTTTCGCTTCCTTCTCCTGCGGCTCGGCATTAAGTATGACTCTCCGTTATGAAGTGCAGTGCAGGCTTTCAGATTTGCCGGCGCAGTGACAAGCGCCTCTCGCGGATCTCCTTCTCCGTTTCAGCTGGTGTCAGTCACGTGACGCTGGCTCTGAACGAAAACGCGTTGTGGATTAGCTGGACAGGTAGGCTAGTGCTTTATGTCCCTCTCAGCGATTAGAGTTTTTCAAAATGGCGGAACGACATGGAAGCCTCCTTGGACTTGCCCGTCCAATGTCAACACAGATAAGAAATTCTTCGTTTACGAGGATAAGTCAGATCATTGGCAGAGGTCATTTTACACCAATGAGGACATATTTATGAATGAAGACATTGATTTTAGCTAATAAAAAATACTTAAAACACTACACAGTGTACCTTTAAGTCGAGGGGATGATACAAGCCTAACTTGCATGGAGAAAATATGAGGAGAAGTTTGCCATCGCAGCCTACAGTACTTTTCTCCCTGATAGGAGCTGGCACCAAAGCTCTTACCTGCTCTGATCAAGATATGAAACGAGCTCTTTGAAAGATCAAGCATAATCACAGATCAGACAGCTTATTACCCTCGTGTCTCAACAGTTAAACACATATGTGGATGAAAGGCACGACTAGCCGAGCGTACACTGTCGCTAACAAAGAGGAGAAGCACTATTATGACAGTCAGGGGAGAAACGAGCAGCTTTGCCTTGATAAAACACACAGACGGCTGGAAGGACTCAGGCCGCTCGAGTTAATATTTTCTAAGTCTTTTAAGAGGTGAGATAAAGTCCAACAGGCCTGCTGTTTTTCTTTACAAAGGCCGCCCCGTGAATTAATCTTTAACATTGACTTTGTTGTGTTTCATCAAAATCACGTGCACGTGAAGCACATGACAGCATCACAGGTTCATATGAAAAACCAACAGACTAAAGGACATGACCGACAGACTACGTACCAGCTTCCATTCATCAGGCCAGAATAAGACTCCTCAGACTGCTGAAAATGGATTACAGTGCTTTTGGGACAACAGGAAAAATGCACCCACCGTGTACATATGACACATTACGCTATACAGCCGGGAGCAACACGTTCATTTGATCTGGGCTTCTATCCAAACGGCCCCATGATCAGCTAAAGCAGGGGTGTCAAACTCAACTTCACTAAGGGCCACACTTGGAAATAAGAATCACACCAGGGGCCAGACATGCAGAGTTTATCGACATTATTTTATTTTATCGATTATTGCATGTCCCATATAGCTTTCTCACTTACAGTTATGTCGACATAAAGCGCTAAAAAAAAAAAGTTCCGTAGCCATCAGAGAGTTTTGCAAATCAAGCAAAAACAATGATGACATTTTTTACAGCAACCTCTTTCGCAGCCTAAATCTGAAAACTCTCTGCTTCTGGGGGAATTCCTGAGTCTCAAAGTCTGCAAATCTGCCAAATTCTGCTTTGAGTGTCGCATAATTACAGTTTGAAAAGAGTTTCCCGTCTTTTTGGTTTCTGCGCACAACTAGGCGGGCCAAAATCGATTGTGAACTTAAATTGATATGCGGGCCGGATCAAAACTTGCGAGGGGCCGGATTTGGCCCGCGGGCCTTGAGTTTGACACATGTGAGCTAAAGGAATGACCAGGACCAAGTGTTAGTCGAGGTTCAGTAGCTAGCGAGGTTAGGCAGCTAGTAAAAAAAAAAAAAAAAGTTCACTTCCTAAAACATGCCAAAAAGTAAACACGGGCACACGAGGAAACCACCGGCTCGGAGCTACTTGACCTGCCACATACGCAACATAGAGAACAACAGATGCTCCTGCCTCACATTGGTACATTGCAACAGATTAGACTATTTAAAGAAATGTATGGTGGCATGTTTGTATAACATATAGTAACCATTATAGTGAAACAAACAACTCATTCTAACCAAAGGGGGAAGGGGGGGGGTCATGGTTTTTCTTCATGAGGAAAAACGACGTAAATGAAAAATGTGCGGCACGGTGGCTCAGTGATGAGCGCTGCTGCCTCACAGCAAGTAGGCCCTGCTGGTTACTGGGTCCGGCCAGGGGCTTAACTGTGCGGAGTTTGCATGTTTTCTCCGTGTTTGCATGTTTACCTCCCAACCATAAAGACATGCATGATAGGTAAGTCCTGCCATTGTCCTTGACGTAGGTACTGGCATTATAAACTGGAGTTGGTCCCCGGACTATAGCTGCCTACCCATCCTAATTAGTCAGGATGGGTTATATGCAAAGGGTACATTCCTAATGTGTGTGTAAATATCTACTGGCAATTAAAAGAGCTATCATTGTATGTGCAAATTAAACTCTCACTCTTCATATTTATTACAAAAGCCACTAGATGCCGACTAAAGGCTTAATCCATCTATCGTTCCTGCTGGCAATATTTCCAGCTGCTACAGCTTGCTGGACCAGAAAACTAACCTTGGTCTCAGTGGCAGATCAGAGCCTCATACTTTGGCACGGTGAAAAGCTGATGAGATAATGACTCCTCCTCCAGCAATAGCGCTACGCGCTGGCAAAGTGCATCATCATAAAAACCGCTGTGCTAAATCCAAAGTGATCCTCCTTAAAATGAAAAGGGAAACCCTCGGTGCGAAACGGAGGCAAATGGGAATGAAACAGGACAGCAGTGAGAGTGACGAGCGCCGATGGGCGGTGTAGAGGAGGACGAGAGCTGCGTGCGGGAGGATGATGACCTTCCCACTGCTCCGTCAGAACAACCAACATCAGCTCAGGGCGCACATCAAGAGACAGCCCCGCCCACAGCGGGAGGAGAGCAGAGGAGCAGGTCGGATGGGGGAGGGAGCCTCCCTGATCTAGACTCTGCTCCTCATCAGACACAAAGGAATAGGTCTTTAACTGGCGTGGACTCAATGACACGGTTTACAGGCACAAACGGAGTTTCACATGACCCCAAGAATGAGGGCACACACACACACACACAACCAGTACCAAACCTACTGTCTTGTGGTGCTACAGGTTATGTGAAAAATAATATTACACTGATTCCCATATAGCTCCCGGCCCTACATTCTCACCTTAGCACCGAGCAGCATGTCTGGTGAGCCAAGTTCACTCATAATCTAAGACCAAACCATGTGCCGTCCAGCAAATGGTCATAAAGTGATAGGAGCCATTTGTAGCCCAGCAAACCCTTGCAACATGTCAGGGGACCGCAATGATCATATTTCATATATCAGGAAATGTGTATTCATACAGGCAAGCAACCTCTTCAGTGATGTTCAAGGGCTCAATAATACAGCAGCGATTTGAGAACTATCTAGTTTGTGATGACATGATTACATTGGATTTTTCTAATACAAGCGCAAACATATCTGGAGAGATAGATCACTTGTGGTCCATGGGCCTTAAGAGAAAAATCAATCCAAAACAGTGTTAATCAAACCTCATATTATAAAAAATTCTGTTTACTAATAAAAATCAAAATCGCTTTAAAAACAACTAAATAGACAGTTCTTCTTAAATTTGACAAGGTTTAGATCAGAAGGACCAGAAACTGAATTTCACAGCCAAGTCAGATGACTCAACCTTGCAGGGGGAATCAAAGGTCAGGTTATATTGTAGCAATCGTAGCACATCCTGCCCAGAAGCTAATAGAAATGCCCAAGAGGAGAGAACAGCGTAATGGAAGACAGTTCTGTGTTTACAGAAAAGACCTGTACTCTGTATTGACTGGTTTATTTCCCTTGGAGCAGTGGAAACCTGTTCCACCTCTCTGTCGTGTTTCCCCACCCAGAGCTCCACTCTTTATTAGTCTCCATCTCCGGAGAGGCCTCACCTCTGACATCATCACATCTCCCTTTGGAAAACACCATCATCACTCAGGCCCTCGTTTCTTTGAATATCTCCCTTCCTTCGCCGCACTACAGTCTTTCAAGTCGACTGTGCTTTTCCCCACTGATCTCCTGTTGCCATGGCTAATTTGCACATTGAATCTTACTGACTTTTGTTTTTGAAGATTATTTTTTGGGGTATTTTAGGCCTTTAATTCCACAGGACAGATGAAGACAGGAAAGGGAAGAGAGAAGGGGAATGACATGCAGCAAAGGGCCGCAGGTCGGAGCCGAACCCGCGGCCACTGCGTTTCAGGAGTAAACCTCTATATATATATATATATGCGCCTGCTCTACCAACTGAGCTAACCCAGGCCACTGAATCTTACTGACTTAAAGGGCAGGATAACAACTCTTAATAAGCTGCCATTTTCTTCTCTAAAGTCAATTTACATAACTTTAACCTTACTGAAAAGCTGAGCTGGAAATCTTTAATGAGCAAATACAACTGAGACTGTTTGAGAGATGGTGTGGTGCCTTTATTATTAGTAAAATACTAGCTTAGGAAATGGAAAAAGGCAGACTGTGGTGGGTGCATCAACAAGCTAGGGGCCGGTCTCTGTTCCATCTCCCTAGAGAAGCATTTCCTGTCTACTTGATACAGTTTGACAGCAACAGATCATTCCATCTTCCTCCGTTTTTTGCAAAAACAGCAATCCAACAACATCGTCCGCATCACTACCAGACACAAAGGAGAGCCAGCCACCAAGGAGGGTGTGGCGGTCTGGGACAACCAGGAGGGAAGCGCCACTGTCCACAGTCATCCATCACACCAGCTGCTGGAGGGCACTTTTCCCCACTAATGGTTGTCTGAAAACTGTGCGCCTGAATATTGCTACCGATGCAGGAAGAAATGCCAGGTAGAGCATCTGCCTGACCTGAGGCTTATTATGCAGAAAAAAAGGCGACACTTTTGCTTATAACACTGTTGTTTACACCTCTCTACCAATGATATAACGTTAGCAGTGTTGACCCACGATGCCGGACATTTGATTTAATATCGTGGTTGCTACATGTTAATGACTCTGCACAACCTGAACGTGCTTAGAACACGGAGAATTTTCTTAACATTTGCAAATTAATACAACACACAAAACAACGGATCGGATGGTATATCATTTGACTTGAGCGCTGCTCGTTATTAGACCAACAATTTCATTTTGTTATGACTTTCGCAGTTCACAACGGGGCTTTATATTCTACCTCCACCTAAAGGGTCCATATTAACCCTAAGGGCAGATTTAACCCCGTTCTCTCCTTTACCAGATTTGTTGTGACTTGTTTTGGAGGAAGACTTTTTAATTTAGCTATTCTTACAATGAAGCTTGCTTTGTGATCTGTTTAGGGCTCCGGTTAGCGACTAGCTAGCTCCAGCTAACCAGCTAGCATCACCACTCCCTAGCTAGATGTTACGAGTTCACCCTGTTGAAACCGCCGAGTGGATCCTTTCTATACACGGTATCTTGAGTTGACACCACTTAAACACACGGTCATATACAGGGTTCACACAATTGTAATATTAGTAAGTGAAAATACAGACAGCTATAACTTACCAAGAGCTAGGACTGACGGCTCAGCCCCTTTAAATCCAAAATGTCTCCGACACAGCCAGATTCTCCCAGCAGCCTCTGCAGCTGAGTTTAATTATAGTGACGTCATGTTTTGTTTTCGACTGCCAGATCTAGCCAAGACTGTATGGCTGATCTATCTATCTATCTATCTATCTATCTATCTATCTATCTATCTATCTATCTATCTATCTATCTATCTATCTATCTATCTATCTATCTATCTGTCTGTCTGTCTATCGTCTATCTATCTATCTATCTATCTATCTATCTATCTATCTATCTATCTATCTATCTATCTATCTATCTATCTATCTGTCTATTTATCTATCTATCTATCTATGTCTATATTGGTGTCTACAAACACAAATACACATTTTTACACTTTTAAATGATTGTAAATCAGAAGATGACTTTAACTTAATGGTTTCATTTTAACTATCAAACACATACGACTAATAGCGCATACATTTCACCATAAAAACAATAATGAATAATAATGAATAATTCTAACAGCATTGAACTGGTAGAATTATTCATTATTATTCATTCAATGTATATATATATATATATATATATATATATATATATATATATATATATATCTATACATATATATATATATATACATATATATATATACATATATCTTTCGTATTTACATTTCTTCTCATGTCTGGTAGACTGAAAATTGTGCTAGTACACATTTAAATAGGACAAATGACAAACTAGAAAATATATGTAATATTTCTTATGAAAATAAACCCAAAGTAGCCTAATGTTATAATGAACTCAGACACTAATTACAAAATAAGTAGCTTCTATTTGGTTTCTAGGTACAAACCACAGACTATTTACAGTCTATGGTACAAACTAGAAAAAGGGCTTGCAGTTAATTCTTGTGACATGTTCACTAGTCACACCACACACTTGTATATCATTTAACCCGTATTTGTTTTGTAATTCAAGTTTTTTATTGCTTTTTCCTTTGGTGCATGACAGTTCAGTGTATCACATACAGAGACATTTCTTGTTACAATACAAGCCGAGTCTTAACCATAGACAGAACAAACAAACAAAAACAATAATATGTATACATAAAATCAGTTACAACATCAAGACTATAACATCAGCAGCTTTAGGGGCACATCAATATTGGAATAATTAGCAGCCTCGTTCATATTACAGGTTTATCAGTCAGTGTGATGTAGCCTATGTCCAGAAACTATCCCATGCTGTTTATCCTGTTTAGCATATGCTCATATGAAGCTGTTTTTATCATGCTGTTAGCTCATTCTTTTAATGCCGGGGTTTTAGGTGTTTTCCAGTGTTTAAGTATCTTCCTGGCAGCCACTTTAATGCCAACCATGATTACAGAAAACTCTTTACTTGATATGTTGTGTAAACTTCTGTCACCTAATAGACAGAGTCTTGGAGATATTGGTAGGTTTCTTCTGGCCCAGTATTACCTAAATATTCCAAAAATGATTCTCCAGAAGGGCATTCCCAAATACATTGTCATTTAACCTGTATTCAGTGTGAAGTGACAAAATGACAGTAAGAGTTTTGAAACTTCATTCAACCTGTAGGCTATATGTGAACGGTTGGATGTCAATGTGTCTAAAACAGTTTTAATACATGGGCCTCGTGAAAAGGAAGGAGAAATTAGCTTAGTGGGAGACAAACAAGTAGTATAATTATTGTACAGCAATAGGAGGTTAGAGATCGCATCCACTACATTACTGTACGTTAAGAAGGCAATTCTACCACCTAGAGGAGAAATTAAAAATCAGCTGTCAGAGAATGAAGAAGCCGGTAGATTTATCTATTGCAACTGTACTGTATGTATTACGACAGGTAAGCTAACAATGGAATATTGATATATCATAATTGGTCCACTTGAACTTGTGTTTAATTGTTTTATATCTAGCTATGTGTGTACAGCATAGACTGTATATTAATATTGACATTCCATGGTGTACAGTCCACAGAGGAGGAGATCGGAGTATGCACGTCATCAGTGCGCGACGCAGCGTGCAGGATTGTGAAGGACGCCGACGAGAAGCTTGTGATGAAATAAGTCAAATATAAAGGTTGGTTTAATGTTACTATTACACTGAGCTATTTTGTAAATTGGACATGACATACGTGGTTAATTCGGCTTAGTTTATTAAAACGGAAAATAAAAGGGAGGTGTATTTGTAGAGCTTTGGTGATTAACCTAGCTAGCGATAGCTCATGTTATTGGCCATTTGGTAAGGTTAGGTTTAGGGTGATCGATGCAGTATAGTATACCAATGAAACATAGTAGGATATTATATTTAGTTGACCTCTAAAGATTTGATTTCTATAGGCTTAATTAAGTAAAAAGCTGAATTCAAAGCAGGAGAAATGTGTAGACCGGATAGAGTCGAGCTAATGGTGCACGCCAGGTAACGTTAGTGAGAAAGACCAATCAACATCTCTTATATTTTTTATCTTACAATTCCAATATTGTTATTCATATATAATTGCACTGAACTGCCATGCACTATATTTATGTTTAAATCTTAAATCTCAGACTGATATTGCACTATTCCTTCTCTTCCCTCTCTTCAATTGTTATTGTATATATATTTTTTTTAAATTACTAAATTCTATTGTATTGTTATACTGCATACTTAACAGTATTTTTTTTCTTCATATTTCTTGCTGTCCTTCCTGTTTTTATTCTTATATGTTAAGTTAGTGTTGTTACTTTGAGAGCAAAGATTAACAAGATTAACAAACCTGGCCAATAAAGCTGATTCTGATTCTGAAGCCGAAGCCACAAAACTATCAGCTGTCAAACTGCCTCTGTGTCTCTGCTCTTCAGCTGTGTCAGGAGGACGTGGTAATGATGGCGGTGTCGTGTCTAACTCGAGTCCTGCGCTCCCTGACTCTGTCCCAGCCTGCTCTGCTCTGCTCGCAGGTAAACATCCACTGCCTGTCAGTCCATACTGGAGATCTGAATCATCAGCACAGCCCATCAAATCTATCTTATCTATTTTGCTTTTTGTGTTAACAGGCAGTTGCTCAGACCAAGCTGGGAACTCGGGTAACCAGTACAGTCGGGCAGTGCAGAGGCTTCCTCACCACAGCCTCTCTGGAGCAGAACAGGACATTTTGGAAGCAGAGGGAGAAGTACACCACCAGGCCTATAGGAATGAAAAAGACAGGAGGCAGAGATCACTCAGGTAAAGATTGTGGTCAATGTAGAAGAATAGAATAAATGACTGTGTGATTACAAGGAAAGCTGAAGGAAGACAATGTTTAAAGTGCTCATATTATGCTCTTTTGGGTTTTCCCCTTTCCTTTATTGTGTTATAGATTTCTTTTGTGCACGTTATAGGTTTACAAAGTGAAAAAGCCCAAAGTCCACCCCAAAGGGACTTACCATCTCCACCAGAAAACACTGTTCACAAACAGCTCTGTTGTAGTCCAGCCTTTACTTCTGTGACGAACGTGCATCACATTGTAACACACGTTATAATGCTCGCCTAGCTGCTAGCGTGGCACGCCCTCTTACTCTGCAACTGACTAGCTAGCTGTGCTGACCTAGCTACTGCACATGTGCGACTCCCAACAAAGATGGAACCAAAGTGAGATGTCTCACTCTGTAAAACGGAGAGCTCAACACACAGGGTGAAAATAGGAGCTGCAGCAATGTGGAGTACAACAAAAATATGGTGTTTGAAAATTAAACCATGTAAACCTATCCTTGTACAACCTCTAAATACAATTATGAACCTGAAAATGAGCATAATATGAGCACTTTAAGTTGGCTGCTAATGTGCAGTACTGGATTGTTTCTGTTTTCACCAATAGATTAAAAGTGTACACATCTCAAACAGAGTTTAAAACCGTCTTGTTGGCCTTCAGTGTCAATCTAGTCGAGGCCCAGCTGGCATAAGTGCAGAAGGTTTTAAAATAGACCCAGACTCATGTGATCTGAACAGAGAAAATCGGTGTGCAGAGTTTGAAACGGTGTGTAGGCTGTCCGTGTTACTCTAGTCCAGGTTCCATAAGACTACCGTAAGTAAAACCGCTGTTGATGTAAACCTGTACGAGGTTATGTACATTAGTTGTTGCAGGGGAAGAACTGAAATTGTTCTATAGAATAAAATGTTCACACATCTTGAACAGGATTCCAATAGAGCTAAAACAATTAATTTGAAGATTTTGCCTTGGGCAAAGATATCTATCTATATTTTCTTTCCTCTTTTACCTTTTTTCTGACATTTTATACACCAAATGATGATCAATTGACTGAGAAAGCAGCCTGCAAATGAATTAATAATGAACTGTTATGAATAATCTGTAGTTGCAGGCCTGTTTTAAAAAAAAAAAAAATAAATAAATAAAAAAAAATCAAGCACCTGTTTGATAGTTTTATGAGTAGAGCATGAGAATCACCCAATAATAACTTCCCCTCAGGTTTCCACTTAAGTCGTCAACCAGTAGTCATGTTCAGCCTCGGGCAGAGGGCTGACAGCATTGAGTGATGTATTTGCTTTTATAACAGCTGTGCTACTTGTTCTGACTAGAGCCGAGTGCAAAGAGTTGCTCATCTTTCTTTCTGCCGTCCAGGAAGGATACGGACACACGGCATTGGCGGTGGCCATAAACAAAAATACAGGTGGATAGACTTCCAGCGACTGCGCTACGAGCCGAACCGAGAGGCCCAGCCCTTTGAAGAGAAGGTTGTGGAAGTGCGATACGACCCATGCAGGTGAGATCAACCTTTAAATTCCCCCCTCCCACCCCCTCGGGGATTAATAAACTGTCTTCTTTTTTTTCCCAACACACGGGACTTTAACATGTATTCTAAACATACAGTTGGTTGTCATCATCTTTATTACACAGGTCTGCTGACATTGCTCTGGTAGCCGGAGGCAACCGGAAAAGATGGATCATTGCTACAGAGAACATGCAGGCTGGAGACATCATTAAAACATCTGGAATTATTGGACGCATGGCAGGTATGAGAGCCACTCTGGTTTATCGTCCTCCAACCGTTCCCCTCAAGATGCTGGAGGCACAGATGATTTGTATTGAACTAAAATGTATACTATATCCTTTTTATTTTAGTCTCAGCCAATGAGGGTGATGCCTACCCACTGGGAGCTCTTCCTGTGGGGACACTGGTGAACAACCTGGAGATCCAACCAGGGAGGGGATCGGAGTACATTCGGGCTGCAGGTCATTATTTGCATGTTTCTGCTTAGTATTTCCTAAATGCATGTTTAGACTCTTTATTTTATGATTGCTAATCGAATCTTTTTTTTTCAATCAGTCTTTAAAATGCCATAAAGTAGTGAAGTACACCGATCATAACTTCACAGTCAACTTTAGAGCCCGACCGATAAAGGATTTTTAAGGCCGATATCAATACAAATATTAGGCGATTTAAAAATCCGATATATCGGACTCGGCCGATATATTTATAAAAAAAAAAAATCCAGAAACGCGTAACAAAACAGATTTCCCTTAGTTATTTATGAGTCCTCACTAAAATATGATAATGCAGTTTAAAAATAAACTTGTTTTATTGTCACAACAGAACCGAGGACCATCAAAATATATTAAAGTTCTGATAAATAATAAAATGTATAAAAATACAAACTTAAGATATGAAAGTTAAAGGATGTTTAAGTTTCATATTTTAAGTTTGTATTATTTATCAGAACTTTACATTTTGATGGTCCTCTGTTCTGTTGTGACAATAAAACCAAAAAGTTGATCATGTAGGAAAGGCGGTTGAAGGGTTGCTTCGTCCGTTTTTATTTTTCATTTATCGGCCATTATAAAGGCCGATGCCGATAGTTTGGAAAATGCCTAATATCGGCCGGCTGATATATCGGTCGGGCTCTAGTCAACCTCCATTATGATCTGTTCGGTTACTGTGCATCCTTAGCGACAGTTTCATTATAGGGATTCATTGTTCCATCTAATGTCATCTGAATGCCTCAGGCATTTGGAATAATGTCATAGCAGCTGTGAAATGTGGTGACTCGCAATCGCTAAACTGAACGTGGTGCTTCATTTGGTTTTCAGGCACTAGTGGAGTTTTGCTCCGTAAAGTCAACGGAACGGCAATCATTCAGCTTCCTTCAAAGCAGCAGGTTCAGGTGAGGTCATCTGGTTTAAGATTCCACCGGCCGCGTGATAACCCTAATGCGCTCTGAACTGAACGTTGTCATCTCGACCCGCACAGGTACTGGAGACCTGCATGGTAACGGTGGGGCGCGTGTCAAACATCGACCACAATAAACGGATCATCGGCAAAGCTGGTCGCAACCGCTGGCTCGGCATTCGCCCCTCGAGCGGCTTGTGGCAGAGAAAAGGAGGCTGGGCAGGACGCAAGATTAAACCACTGCCGCCGATGAAGGTTTACGTCAACATGCCCTCTATCTCGGCTAAATAACACACCGGGAAATGTTCGCGACTGGAGGTTGTCGTCTCGCGTTTATAAATCACTTGTATTATTATTTTTGGTCCTTACAATTGAAATCAAGTCGACTGTTTGGAGAGAAAGTTCAATAAAGACGAGCTTTTTGTACAGAAGATTACAAATTTTTATTAAACACAACTGCTTGTGAGCATGGAAAGAAACAAAACAATATAAAAATCCAAAACATATTTACATCTATAGTAAAACATGCGGAGTTATCCATATTTTTAGTGGTAAATTTAAAAATACTGTCATGTCATTTAAAATAGGGTTTGTGCAAAGACACTGGGTGGCATTTCAAGTAACAGGAGCAACGAGATGGCATGTTGTTATTGTAATCGGACCATTAATGAAAAAAACTAACACTGATGTTAAGAGTTAATTTGTTGCTGTGCTAAATTTCGGTGACAAAGTGAGCATGCCTGCTCATTGATCCAGTCTTGTAAAACACCCCCATGCTACCTCTAGATTTAGGGCAAAAAAAAAAAAACTTGAGGTCAAATACATTAAAAATACACTTGTCATCATGCCCGTTTAGTATTTAAAAAGGCTAACTCGCATGACAAATTCCCTCAAACAACTCTGCCCTGGCTAACACTTCACAGCCCAAGTTTACAAATCGGTAAGAGCCAGTCGGCCTCCCAACTAAAAGAAGATAGTGAACCCTTCAAAAAGCAGGAGACAAGAAAACTCGACTGTGTAGTCACAGGCAGACACGTACGGTGGTAGCTGCAAAATAAGCTTCTCAACATCAAGTGGCAAAACTAAGTAACAGACAGCCGTGACAGTTTTCCAGACCTCGTAGGGCACTTGAAACCATCAACATAAACACAACATCCCTATAAAAAAAATTCAATCATTTTGAAAACAACAAAAAAAAAACTGCCATCTCAAGAATATAGGTAGTGGTTTACATTTCAAATATAACACCCTTTTAACACCTCACCTCAAAAAACTAAGTATGTCCCAATTTGAGCTAAAGTATGTAGAAAACCACATGAAAGTGCATTCCAAAGCGAGGGAAATGTATGAGAAATGACATACCTAATAGTGTTTTGTTGTACAATTCAACTTCATAGTTCTGAAATATATTTGGCATTCATGTCAAGAAATAAATGTAAGCTAGTTGTGCTTTCAATTTAGTGGGAAGGGGGTTTGCGATTCACAATGATACATCTTGTATATATTTACATACATCACTAAAAAAATCCAGCCAATCAAAGCCTGTAAGTCTTCACTTTATAAAAAAAAAAAAGAAGCAACAACTAACTCATACAGAAGGCCCTTTGTCCAAAGGTTTCCTATTGCAAAAGTTTCACGTAACACTATTCAGGGAGTACCATCGAACATATAGCACACCTACACAGACACACACAGGCAGTGACTTGGACACTTCTGGCAAGACTCCATACACTTTTTTTTTTTTTTTTTTAACCATTTTTTTTTTAAATACTTTGTAATTTCAATACTGTTTTCAAGTCCAACTTATTTGTATTTTCCAAGCGAATATATTATACTGACTGACCAACAGTACGTTTAGGTAAGGTACTACTTGCATGTCCAGCCACGGTGAAGCTGTAATAAAAAGGACACGACGGCAATTGCTTGGTTAGGATCAGGTTTGGCCAAATGTGGAGCACTAACTGGTACGTTTGTCAAAAGTGTTATCTCAGTAATCTAAATCCTGATCTCCACAGGGACCACCACACCACATACGTTAAATGTACGATTTTACTCTTCACTTTAACATACTATAAAGTTTGGCCAAGCCAAGAGCTCTGGTGGTTATGCTGTAAAAGGAACTTGACTTTGGCACATCACTGCACATCTGGAGAAATCCAGTATTTGCTAAGTTACTGCAGGTCTGTGAGACGGCCTCTCAGGTAAGCCAGAACATCAAGCTGAACACAGGGGCAGCTGGGAAACTAAAACAGTTCAGGACCTTGAAACAATACGACGGTTCATCCAGTCACAACTAAATTTGGCATTCAGCTGTTAATAGTTGAAATATGTTTTGTGGTGTAATGTTACCCTGCTTCTAAGTAGATGTTACTGTACACTTACACAGATAGAAAATCTTCAGCACTTAATAATGAGCTGATCTGATGAACTGCTTACATGTTACAAATGCTCCATAGCTACATTCATTATAGCTACCTTCAAAAATACCATTAGTTTGTTTCTTTTTTGCTTTAGGTATATGATGCGCTTAAAAGCAACGAGGCAAACAGAACTTTCTGTTCCTTTCTATAAAATTTGACCTTTTTGAGAAAGTAAAGGGACGAGTAAGAAAAACCGAGCACTGAGTTAGAAGAGAAGGATTCCATCTAGATTCACAGCAATATTCCAACTTTCAACGACAAACACGGTCTCAAACAATCTCACACACGCCACTGCACGTCACCATCACACTCCTCCATTGTCTATAGAGTAACAATAAATGTAGGATTTCACAGAAATAATAAAATGTTAACAAAAACAAAGTGCAAACACAGCTGCCATTATCGAAATGTGGCAAATTGTCAAAACCTCAAAATACCTCCGAGGCGGTAGCACAAATCTTACAAAATAGTACTTGTTCTTTTTGTAGTGTGTAAAAAAAAAACAACACCCAACAACATCAAAAACATCCAATTGACAACATTAAATTTGTGGATTGAACATGTGGTTGTGAGTCAGTAAGATTTCCACAGGAAAACTATTACTGCCGGGGGGGAGCCCTGTTGGCTTTTCCTCTAATTCTCTGTAGCCTCTCGGTGAGACAAGTGCAGCGGAGATTCTGGTGGCGGTTGAGTGGACGGTGGCCAGGGTCACACGGGCTTAGTGTAACCAAAGATTCCCACCGGGAAGTGCTTGACATGGGTCGGCCACTGGGCAGCGAGCTGGAAAAACTTCACATCGTTCCACTCCACTCCATCAATAGTGACTAAGGACGAAAAAGGATCATAGTTAAATGCATTAATAAAATGAATAATGCATTCAAAATCTCATAGTTGATGCTTCGGAGTTTGCACTGACAGCTGTTAATAGTTAGCCTCGTGAGACCGTCCTGATCGCGCGAGCTCCAGTTTTCCACTCGCAGATCAGTCTGGCATCTTGAGATAGAGAAAATTTGGAGCCGTTCGCCAAACGACCGACCAATCAGCGTTGGTTTTGAGGCGGGTTTACGTGTGACGCAACGAGAAGCGGCTGTTCAGTCTAAACAACACGGCAGCTTCCACGGATGAGATGAGCGTAGCTATCGCGAAAGTTTGATCAGAATTAGAAAGTATTTCTTTATTGGAAGAAGAGCAAAAAAACGGCACTGGAGGCTTTTCTCGGAGGATAAGATGTTTTTGCTCTTCTCCCGACTGGTTTTGGCAAGAGTTTGATCCGATTGGTTGATTTGGCCCGTCTATCACCAACATAGGTGGTGACAGACAGATGGTTTATCCAATCAGCTAACCAGTATTTTCGCCCCTTCCCAAAAGTTCTCCAACGGAAAGTTCCCAGATGGATATGCCGAGCAAATGCGAAGCGATCCATCTGGCGGAGTCAGGTTAGTTAATAGTGCAGATACCTCTTTGTTTACATGACTGTTACCACTAAGCAATATTGAGGAGGGTCCTGACATCAACACCAGATGGCAGTATAGCCTTAGCTGTGGTGTGGGGTTGTGTCTGCACCTGGGCCTTACCTCTCAGCATGGTGTGCTGGTGCTTGGCGGTGCAGATCAACCTGCTGATGCCATCAATCACTTGGCTCTTAGAGTCCAGCTCTTTCTCCTTGGGCTTCTTGCTGAGAAAAATCACTGGAGAGAGAAACAGGGAGGCATTAAAAAAATAAATAATAAAAACATTTTCTACACACTTTTATTTTATTTTTTTTTTACTTAAAAGGGGAACTTTATGCATCAAAGTGTGTTTACAGGTCTTAGGGAGTACTACTGCATTATGTGAAAACAGTTGTATTAAAAGGTGCTGTAGGTAGAATCGTGAAGATCCAGGACTTTGCCAAAAAATTTGAACATCGACAACTTCTCAGTCCCTCCCCCCCCTTTATGCTAAAGCCCAAAACCTAAGCCCCTCCCCCCCACAAGGGAGAATAGGCTTGTTCGAGATGAGCCAGGTCTGCGCAAAATCGATCACCGGCGATCGCCACCCAATGCAGGCCGGTTAGATTTTTGTCCGACTAGATCCCGACTTGCTCTGACGTCATGCACACGTGGGCAACGATAAACTCACGAGATCAAGGCGGCCGCAGTTTTTAGAGCCAGGCGCCGCAGTGGCTCTCCACCGAGTGCAAGACCCAGGCGGACCCAGGGCATGCTGGGAAACACCGGCCTCTCAGCTGATCTAACAGCTGATTGGTTCAGAATCGACTCAACATGATGACGTTTTATATAAACTTTTTATTGATTTTGAATTGTAGGGATTTTAACTGTGATGTGTCTGATTTAAAAGCTTATTCTGTACAGAACACCTGGTGTGTGACTGATAGTTATGTTTAGAAGTCAGAGAGACTAAATCTGTTCAGATTACGGATCATCTACAGTGTGTTAATTAATATCAGCAACAGATTGCATGTAAATCATTTTGACAGCTACTCTGTCATAATAAAAACAAATGGAGACAGTGTACAAGCAGATTTATGGGTCTGATAACATTTTATTAAATCGGACCATAGTGTTTCTGTCACTTCCTGTTCAGCCTGAAGGCTGCTGGAAACTGGCCGACTTGACAGCGGACTTTTGTCACCGCCCCCGGCTGCTGCCGCCTGCTCTCGTCCTTGATTGGTGCATCTGAACAGGGAGTGGTGGATTTTTGCAAATCACACTACAGGCTGTAGGTGGTGCCAGAGGCACTTTTAAACCAACTCATCATGTCTAACGCATGGACAATTTGAGAACCAGAAAGTCAAAATAAAAAAATATTCATGTGGTGCTTACATATGCATATTTTTATGTTTTGTAATTATTAGGTACAATGTATTGTACTTTTCCCAAAGCAAAGCGTACCTTTCTTGTTCTTCTCCTTGGTGACCACAGTCATGGCCATGCTGGGCGGGGGGGTGAGTTCCCCTCCACAGGGCAGACGGCTGACTTGCAGTGACCGGAAGTTACTCTTCAGGGTGTTCTTCAGTCCCACGTCTCTCTTCTCCCCCTCTTTCTTCTTCTCTGGGCCTTGCCATGTCCAGTAGTCCACCTGGAGCCCCATCACTTCACTGCCCGAACATGGAGAGCTGCAAAGGAAAAAAATAAAAAAATAAAAAGGCAAAGTCAGCTTTTTGTTTTTTTTGTACATCACTTCGCTACTAAAGCACAGCTTCACAGTGAGAGAGAAAATAAGATGTAGTTTTGTTGCTATGATAATTATGTGTGTGTGTGTGTGTTGTCGTACCCAGCTCCTGACAGGGCCGTGGACACAGAGGGCGACTGTGGGGGGGTGCCCCCAATTTCCTTCCCATACGGACCGGCCGATGGGGGCGTTGGGGAGGACAGGATGCTTGTGTTGACCCCCATCGCATCATCGGAGTCCACTGCAAATTCGGGGATGGGAAATAGGCTCAAATAAAACTAAACATAGCCATAACCAAGTACATAAAGTCAGCAAATAGAATCAACCGTGTTGAACACACTACCCTGATAAAATACTACCACACCTTCAATAAAGCCCTTCCTTACCTGAAGTTGAGAGGCTTTGCTCCACGATCCCAACTTTCACAACCTGCAAGAATACCAAAAAAAAAAAAAGTTTTCACAAAATGAATCAAAGATTCCATCTGGCACCTTTGCATAGGACAAAAAATAACAATAACCTTACCCCAATAAATGGCACAAATTTTTGACAGGAGTCCTCATCAGGGCTGTAAACAGAGAGAGAGAAGAGAGAGAGAGAGTGAAGAGGCGACCAGAGGTGGAGTTTAACACTTCAACACTCCAGAGGTGCACATGAACACTCAATGGTCCTGGAGGGAAGATGGCTTTGGCATGACCTGCAGTATGTCCCATCGCAGCAGAAATGGCACATGGAATGGGGTCGTCTTGGGGGGTCATGTTACAATGAGATGAATGAAGGGAACGCTCCTTACAACCATAATAAGACAGGGTCTTTCTTATCAGCCAATACTAGGAGCTAATTTTTTTTTTTATACATGGGGTTAAAAGCGATAGTTTGGGCCCAGCCATAGTAACTGTGATGCTTCTTTCCACTACTACTCTGAAGTGTTGAGTCACCTGGTCCAACAATACAAAGATAGGAAGAAACAATGTCAATTAAAATTCAATACACACGTAATACACACAAAACGCACCCGAACGATTTCAGTGTGGAAGAGCTGAGAAAGTGTTATCTTTCTGCAGATGTCCTCTAATGTGGCAACAAATGGTGCAGCTCTTAAATATCTTTCGTGAGACTGCAAAATAGACTGCACCCACAGCAAACAGCGGAATGATGAAGAGCACTGCTGGCTTCTGTTGCAGTGCAGAACCAGGACCGCAGTCCCCAGCAATCTTACCACTTTGGGCGCCAGTGCTCTAATATATAATATTATTTCAGTGATGTTACATATTGCAAGGTAAAGACTTTTTTTAAAGCAACGTGTAGCATCACGAGCGGTTACATAACTCACAAAAAGAACAATTGGATGGGGGCAAACTATAAATGAAACCTAACTGCCAATCCTTTTGCAAATTACTTTGATTCAGGCAGAAATATACTGTATGTGTTTTAGAGTGTGTAGAATGTATGCAGTTTAGAATGAGAGGGAAATATCACATTAATATTACCTTATTGAAATATTGGATTTGCCTTGCAGCAGTCAAAGCGGTCAATAATATTGAGTGAAAGTTTGTAATTATGTAGCCTGTCCTAAGGGTAAACCAATACACGTCCTGAGATTCACTCAGCTCACTTTCAAGTCAACATAAATTCTGTAACTGACACTGATGTTGCTGGATGTTTGAGCCAGAAAACCATTCCACACTTGAATGTGAATACTGAATTGTGAATATCTGGGGTTGTTTTTTAAGGTTGATAGGCAAATAGTCACAGCAACAACACAGAGGACAGTGTAAAGAATCAAAAGTCACAGCAAACCAAAGACACAAGTCAGGACAGGAGTGCAACGTGAAGTTACGGTGAGTATCGAGTGTGAAAAGGGAAATGTTAAAAGACACGGTAAGGAGCTCAAGCCAAATGGAGGAGAGAAAAATAAGGAGGTTCAAAACAAAAACAAGAGTTGAATTAGATACCTGATGTAAAAATCAAAATACAAACTTCTTTTCCTTGAATGCAAATCAAAGGGGGGGAAAGGGGGAAGAAGGAATGCAACAGTGTTAAAACGGTGTGTTGTTTTTAGTACCTTCTGACCAATAGGAAGCCGTTCTTACAAAGAGGGGAAATGTTGGGTCAAACCTCAGAAAGAAAACCATCAAATGCACAAAGAAATGCAACAAACTGTTGAGTGTGTGGTGTTTGTGGGACGACTGGTTTGACGGTGAACTTTGTAGAAGCAGAGGCCTGCGCTGATCTATCAAATGTAATAATCAGCCATAAACCTTGACAGTGTTACTTGAAATGGACCAGAACCTGCCTCTCCTCCACTCCTTCATGTATGTCAGAATAAGTGTGGATCAATGTCATCACAGCAACCTATGTTTAATGTATGTGCCCGCTTGCATGCATTTAAACATCTTCCTCAAGCAGTTTAACTGATGATCAGTCATAGCTATATACGTTCTGGGACATTTTAGTGAGATAATAGACATACTGAGCATTAATATCAGTACTTCAGTTAGAAACCATGCTTAAAAAGAACGCACTCACACGCGCGCGCGCACACACACACACACACACACACACACACACACACACACACACACACACACACACACACACACACACACACACACACACACAGTTACTTTACCTCTTCTGTTTGTAGGTGAGCATTGCTTCTGAGATGGGGAACTGGTGGGACACGTTGGCACCGACCAGATACTGAACGACTCGTCCTGCTACGTCTATGTTGTCTGCAGGGAGACAGATTGTTAACAACACGCCTCTCCTGTTCCATGGCTGACTAACAAGCTGCAAGACAATTGATGCAAATGCTAATTTTCACATACAGCAGATCGCTAGAAGACTGCGCATTAATCAATTTCATTCGACTGAATTAAGGAGGTGGGGGATGCAGAGTGTAAAATGTCCTTAAAAACATGGGTGAAGTCAGCCATATGACACATGAGATGAATTGTGTGTCGAACTGAAGGCCTGTGGGCCACATGCAGCCTATTTTTGCCAACTTGAAATGTGGAAATGCAAGCTGATATTAATGTCAACATATTTTGACCTATTGCCTCTCTGCAGTTTCAACTAATTATCCCTGTGAAAGAAAGCACTCACAGCCATTCCTATCCAAACACTGCCTTTTGTGTTGTGATGGCAGCTAACGTCAAGAATGAAAATACGATTTTTTTTTTTCAACATGGTGTGTGGGACTGCAACTCTTGCACATATGGGGTGTAAATTAAGTGAATTAATAGGTGGGGACGGGTGAGAATTATTGGGCTTGTCTGGGCAGAACAAGTGAGAGTTGAGATGGGAATACCAGTTTAACATGGCAGCAAACAGACTTACAAACTGTAATTTTGACAACCTTTGGGGAATATATCTGAGTCAGAGTTCTGACAGCTTGGTGGTTTTCTTTAGCAGCAGCAGACCGTTTACAGGGAGAAGGAGTGCCATGATCTAGAGCCATTTGCTTCACTGCAGCAGGCTGTAGCGGTCTTTTGCAATTGGAGGAAAAACTCTTCTTCCAATCCATCAGCCCCCTGACCCATGCTCTGACCACATTTCTTTCCCTTTCAAGTTTGCTGAACATTAGACACGCAGACTTGCTTTGTAGCCAGACGCCAGAGCTAAGCATCCTACCTGAGGTGGGCCGTTCCGTCCTGCAGAACAGCTCCCTCCATGCAGTGTCCATAAAGATGCTGTTGAACCTGCTGTCAAAGGAGGCCACATACTTTGCCAGGGGATGAGAACCTGTGCAGGAGTGCAGAGAAATACTGTAAGTATAAAACAATGCTATCATAGCATGTTAGGCTGGTATTTGTACTAATCCTGGATGATTTACCTATGGGGATCACCAGGAAGCGTATGTAACTGAGCCAGTCAGGTGTCTTGTTGGCCAGCTGCTCCACGAAGAACCTCAGGATGGTGCTGAGGTAACTCTGGTCGCCTGCCACGGCCACCTTCATCGTCGGTGGTGTCTGTGCATTGCAGTTACAGCTGCAGGGGTTGAGACAAGGAGAGGAGGCGGCATGAGTAATTCATAGAGTTCCAAATGATGAAAGGTGTGTCAGAGAGGGTGTGTGAGAGAATTCATGGCTGTCTAAGGATTTGAATGTCAACAGGGTTGTTTCTGGTTTAAAACCGGTCTTACCATTTATTGAAAGCCAGATTATATCATGTTCCAATTTCTAATACCAGGTACTTGCAAAGTATCTGCAAGTTTTTCTGAAGTTAAACCAAATATTGCAACAGCTTTTAGATCCTTAGTCTTTATTTTTTTTTTAAACTGAAAGTCAAATCAACTCACTTTAGCTGGGTTGTGCAAAAAAGGCCTTAAACCCTAAAAATTATTTCAATGTTTACAAAGCTGTTTTTTCTAATAATATTCAAAATGTTATGTCTTACAAGTAATTACGTGCTGTAAGATATTTAAAGGGGTGATAGAATGCAAAACCGATTTTACCCTGTCATAGTTGAATAACGACAGTTCGGTGGGTAAATAGGACATACATAGAAGCTCAAAATCCCATTGACACCCTTTTACTATGAAAATTTCATATTTTGAAACTGCCGCTGAAAACGGGCGAATCCCAACAAAGCTGGAAGTTGACGTCAACCTCCCAAAAACCGGAACCTTTGTCAGCCCATGGGTGTATTAAGAGAACGGTCCAGCTCCAACATTTACATAGGCTACACAACTGACCTGAGATCAGTTAGTCTTCTGAATCTAGGTCGCCGCAGATCTCAGAAAATGTATACATTGTTCATATGCTATTTTACCATTAAATTCACTTCTGAGAATTTTTTATGCGGAAATCAACTACTTAGAGGTCAAATATGGGCCGTTTTGAGAAAATTGATGTCTAATTGCAAATTTTGTCCGACTGTGTCGGACTTCAGAGGCTGGTGCTGCCTGTGTTGCTGCCCTCGCCCCCGGCCTGCCTTCCTCCACAGACCCCAGTGTAACACCCGGCTTGCTGTGAGCCCGATTGAGCTCCGGCCACGTGCTGCAGCCCACAGCACCTCATACCAGCGCGAAGTCACCGTTTGGGCTGGTGGACTACTACCAAACGCCGCTGCTCTGACAGAGCTCCAGGGCCTGCAACTCCCCTCTTCCTGCTAGCTAGCTAAATGCCCGGTGTATGTGAGTGACAGCGGTCAGCGAGCTTGTTACGCCAGCATTCTCTTACCACAGATTCTAGTTAATCTTATAATGTGTGTAATTATAATGTGTTGAGTTATTTAAACAAACGATTGGGAAAATACGCGCCCGCTTGTCCATGAGTCTCACTGATAGAGCCTGCGGCTGGATGGAGCTCTATCAATGAGAGCTAGCTAGCCTCCTCTTAGAATTCCTCTGGAATTCACAAATATTCATTAACTTGAAATCGGACACCGTTGTTAGCTTTATAAAAAATATAGTTAGATGTTGTATAGGGTGGCGAAATTCAAACTGTAAATATACTCGAATTACGACCAAAAATGAAGCTAACTAGCCGCAATCTGTACACATAGGATTGAAGGGACAGTCGCAGCTAACGAAACCCTTACAGCTCATAAATATTCATTAACTTGAAATCGGACACGTTGTTAGCTTTATAAAACATATAGTTATATGTTGTATAAGTGGTGGTACGAAATTCAAACTGTAAATATACTCGATTACGACCAAAAATGAAGCTAACTAGCCGCAATCTGTACACATAGGATTGAAGGGACAGTCGCAGCTAACGAAACCCTTACAGCTCACAAATATTCATTAACTTGAAATCGGACACCGTTGTTAGCTTTATAAAACATATAGTTATATGTTGTATAGCTAAGTGGCGTGACATGTGTGTAACATTTGGTAAGAGATTGCTGGTGTAACAAGCTCGCTGACCGCGCTCTCACACATGGGCCATTTAGCTAGCAGGAAGAGAGGAGATGCAGGCCCTGGCGCTTTGTCAGGGCAGCGGCGTTTGGTAGTAGTCCACCAGCCCAAACGGTGACTTTGCGGGTATGAGGTGCTGTGGGCTGCAGCAGCCGTTCCGAGCTCAATCGAGCTCACAGCAAGCCGGGGTCTGTGGAGGAAGGCAGGCCAGGCGCGAGCCCTAACACAGGCAGCTGAACTCCGGCACACAGTTTTACCAAATTTGCAATTAGCCATCCATTTTCGTAGAAAACGGCCCATATTTGAGCTTTATATCGTTGATTTCTCGTATAAAAAAGTCTCAGAAGTGAATTTGGTAAGGAAACATTGCAGTGTCTGGAATATGAGATTCTGTCGCGTTTCTAATGTATGTGTATTGGAGATTCGCTCCAACCAATCAGCACACGACCTCTAATGCGGGTTGTATGGCAAGTCGCTCAACCAATCAGCGGGTTCTCTGTGTGTGTAATGCGGGGCTAAGGCTCAACCCGCAGCGCCGCAGCTCATCTAAATATTCATGACCATACCATATTTGGAAGAAAAGCTCTTGTTACAAATAGGGCCAAAACACAGGGATGCATAAGGGCCAATAAAATATCAACCAGGCCATTTTCAGCCCAACTAATGTTACATACCCCATTAGGAGACCATAAGGAACAGTGTGAAATACCCTATATAATCATTCTATCACCCCTTTAAGTCTTTTGTAGGTAATTTGAAAAGGTTCATTGTTCACTGTCCAACAGCAGAACAGGACCCTGATATATGTTGGGTTTAAAATGTCCATTTACTCTCAGTGACAACATTTGAGGGAAAAAACCCTGCAGCCAGCTGAAGCGACAACAGCACTGAGCGAGCATGTTGCCATCAGAGACTTGCATGGCTTCACATGACATGGCCCCCAGCTGGAGTACAGATTGACTGAGGAGCATGTGTGTAAAGAGTGGAAAAATTGCAGTTCGGTGGAAACAGGTTTAAGAAAAGCAGCATGGCAGACTGAGACAGCCTCAGTCTCCCACTGACATGACTTCCTGAGGAGACAGCAGCCAAGCACATGGATCCAAGAAAGGGAGAAGAAGGCTGAACTTCAGCTTTTCAAGAGAAAACAGGCACATTCTGATAGAAGGGGTCCACAGGCAGAGAGCACTTTAGCAGCGTGAGTGATAGCGTCCTGGAGTTCTTTGGCAGCAGGCCACCATAAGCATACATCATTTAGCAAGGACTACTACAAGATAACGGGCAGCAAGATCACATTCTCTGGTGACTCGTGTCATTTAACCAGTGCGTGCGTGTTTGTGTGTGTGTGTGTGTGTGTGTGTGTGTATGCATGTGACTCACAATCTCTGGATGCGAGTAACGATGGTGTTAAAGGCAGCTTGAACATCGGCAGCAGAGCAGGTGGACACAATGGGCTGGCCCTGTTCATGGAGCAACTCGGATACATACTGTGCAGAAACACACAAGAAGGTCCCGATGAGATAATAATAAAGGTTATACATGAGGCAGGGTTGGTCGCGTTGGAAATGCAGCAGGACAAACATGCTACTGGGGTACAACAATATTCTTTTTTATTTCTCTCTTTTTGCAGTAATGTCAGGAAAATGCTTGTAGCTAGCCTGACCCAAGTGTTTCTAAAGAGATAAAAGGTGAGCCTCTGATATAAAGTGTTCTGTAGAGAAAAGCACACACCTGTCCTTGCCACTCCATGGTGTTAATGAGGATGATGCTCTCTGGCAGGCGTTCGTCGGAGATGAGGATCTGGTTCAGCTGGTCATACACGGACTTCCTTGGAACCTTTGAGACAAATGGGAAGTCAGGAGTCTGAGCATATTTCCACTGGACTAAAAACCCATGTTTTGTCAGCTGGGAGGAGGCCTCGGGGAAGACCCAGGACTAGGTGGAGGGATTATATCTCCAACCTAGCATGGGAACGCCTCGGGATCCCCCAGTCGGAGCTGGTTAATGTGGCTCGGGAAAGGGAAGTTTGGGGTCCCCTGCTGGAGCTGCTGCCCCCGCGATAAAAACCTATGTGAAGAACACACCTGCAGCTTAATATTACATCTTGCGAGGTGTTTACCTGTGCTATGAGACGCGAGTCTGGGGAGCACTCGCTCTCCATGCTGCTGGTTCTGTCGCTCTGGGCCTTGGAGTTCTGTCGGTCTTTCATGGAGGTGCTGCGAGGACGCCTCTGCAGCCTGTTCTCCACTTTACTGAGGGAGGGAAGAAACACAAGGAGCTTAAAGTACATGACGGACAGAGCAGGGAAGCTAATCAACTGGGCTTAGAAGTTAAAACATTTTTTAAAAACATAAAAAAAAAAAAAAAAAAAATCCATAGGCTGCGTTTGGTCCACAGACTGTAAAAATATATAAATATTGTTATACAGCCTATGGTTTGGTTATATTGTCTTGCTTAGGGCCCTATCTTGCACCCGGTAGTACAAATGCGCAGTACAAAGCCCGTCTTTGCTAGTTTAAGACCGACGCAGTTGTCAATTTCCCGTCCAGTGCCCACGTCGTTTAAATAGCAAATGCACCTGCGCCCACCTGTGCGCCCATTGGCGGGCTGGTCTTACAGGGAGGTGTGTTCAAGTGAATTCTTCGCGTATTGCTATCTTGAGGCAGCGGCAAGTAATCGCACCATTGACCAACAATGACCTGGTCTAAAGTCAATAACGCAGCATTTCATTGTTATTTTAACGCCTGCTTCACCTCCTGGAGTTTTGGTGGCATAGTGCTCGTGCCATATATGATCTGCTCGCAGGCTTTCACTTCACACGTAGATCAGTTTCTCCTCCTGAAAATCTCTCCTTCCTGCTTATCAAATCCACCATCATGATGGCAATGCGCCAAGGTACAAACGTGCCTGGCTTTTAAAAGGGAATGGGAGATGACACTGATTGGTTTATTGCATGTTACGCCCAAAACACACCTATGATTAATTAAGACACTTAGTACAACCCTTTTGAACCATGCGCTTCACACCGCTAAGATCGTTAAAATATGGCCCTTAATGTCAACTTGTCATAACGCAAACATCCCAAACAATGCTAACTTAGCTTTAAAAGAATCAGAATTTACGGAATGAGCCTTAATGACAACAGTCATTAAGATTCATAAAGACTCCTTCATGTTTACGACATGTGTCATGTCATGGTTATGAGTAGTGAGTAGTGATCAGCAGTGTACCTGGGAGACATGTGGTTTTGGGACTCGGTCTTGCAGAGCTTGCCAACAGTGCTGCTCATCCGTTCGGTGTTGACATCCCAGCTGCTCACCTCCCCCGGCCCTGGCCCGCTGTCGTCAGCCTCTGGCTCCTGAACCCAAAGAGGGGGGAGCAAATAGGATAATGCTGATGTTTCTCATACAATACAGGCACTGTCATGTCCCATCTACCATCAGTGCCTCTCTCAGGTTCTAATACATTCTGTATTCTTTCTGTGTGATTTTGTGTGTGGTGCATTTTGAGAGCAAGAGTTGAAAGAGTTGAGGTGGGGAGGGAGGTAGATAGGTGCTGGCCTGGTCAATATTTTAGGTGAGCTGTTGAGGTTGAAGATAATGATGCGAGCCCACCATGACAGATGAGATACAAAAAAAAACAAAAACAAAAAAGTCGTGGTCTCTTAGCAGGCAGCTGGGGAAACAATGTTCCTGCAGTTTAGATATTCAGTTTGAAGTGGGTTAGTGCAGCGGTGCAGCGTGTCGGCAGCCCGGTGCTCAGAGGGGGAGCCAGGGTTGGCCAAACAAGGTTAGAGTGACCTGACAGCACAAAGACAACAACAGACACAAACACCACTCTTTCGATTCTCATCAGTCAGGATTTATCCAGCATGGGGCCACCTTCTCTGCTCTACTGATCCATAATGGATGACTGTGCTGTTTGGTTTACCCTCCCCTGCAAACTCCCTCCCTCTGTGCTTTTTCCTGAAAAAAACAACAACAACAACAACTACTACTACGACCCATGGGAGGATAGGGCACTGAAGTGGAGAGGGTAGAGAAAAATCTGAGAAAGAGATGCTCAAGGGAGATTTAGTTCAAAACAGAAAAAAAGTTAAACTACTGTTGTTCCAAATACATACCCCAACGGTTGTATCTGTGACGCTGTCGTCTTTATTCCGGGCCCCTTGCACTTTACATCTGTCCACAGTCAGAAATTCACCACTCTGCAGGGTAAAAGAACACACACACACACACACACACACACACACACACACACACACACACACACACACACACACACACACACACACACACACACACACACACACACACACACACACACACACACACACACACACACACACACACACACACACACACACACACACACACACACCACACTTAACCATGGAGGACACTTTTCTCTGGTGAATATAAATGGCAAAATGTCTCAGCTCCTTATGAGAGTGCTATGCTCCATCTGCTCAGGTCAAGATTGATCACTCTTAAGCTACGTTCCAATTACAAGACTTTCAAAGTCGGCAGTTTGCTGTACACATTACACAACTATCTTCTTTTGACATTACCTGACTCACCGGCACCAGGGGCTCACACACTACTTAGATCTTTCACCTGGATGAATCCCCCAGTCTAGTCTACAAACTACGTTTTTGTCACGAAAAAACACGAGTGAAGTGACACGGTGCATGACGTAATACCATATGTAGGACAGGATTTTTGGTTGTCTGCCAGAAACAAGTGCTCCAAGCTGTTGGTGGCTGATTAGCAGCGATAAAACAAAGAGGAAAAAGAAAGCTCAGACAGAGTGCTTATAGGGGGTGTTGTCGTTGGCACGGGTGTTCACACGTCTTTACTATTCAAAGCCTGTTTTCTCTACCTGCAACAGCAACGTTGGTCCGTGTTGCAAATGCAACACATACAGTAAGATATAGGCGACTCCTCCCCTGGTTTCCCCTTAGCCTGTGTCTTGCATTCTCATTGGCTGTAGCTCCCCAGCAGGGTCCCCAAAAGCTCCAGATATTTAGCCTGCTAGATATCTAAATGTGTCTGCGAGGCAGCAGTGAGCCTCTCATCTCGCGTTTCTGAAAAGTTTACACATCACACTTGAGCGTGTGCACGCGAACGCCAAGCCTATGCGATTTGCCTCCAATATGTGGGTTTTGTCAGGGAGCTCCAAAAACTGTCGGTGAGCGGAATGGAGGGCTATAGCAGTCTGAAATGCTCCAGGCTGTTTTATTAAAGGCTAAAATGGATTCCCAGATATTTATAAACAGCACTCCCTCTCTAACCATCAGACTCAAAATGTCTCTCTCTCTCTTTCTCTGTCCTTGTTGTTCCCAATGGGCCATACATCTCTGTGTTCAGGGATTGCTCCATCCAATCTTCTCTCTGAGCATATTTGTGTCTCTGTGTATGTGTGTGTTGATAGTGGTGAAGAGGTCATTCTGTGGAAGTCCCTATAAATACCAGAGGGCTGTAGGGGTGAAGAGGGTAAGGACTGCAGGCCCCCCAATATTCTGCGCTCATGCTCAGAATATCTTGCCTGTGTCATGGTCCTTGGGAATCCCTAAACCACAATAAGCATAGAGGCCTGCCAGACATTTCAACACTGCCCAGGGGAAATTCCTTTACGTAACTGTTTACTAAAAGGACATCTCCAGCAACTGAGAGGAAGACCTTTATGGATAAACAACAGTGGGGCTGAAAGGCATCTGACAGGTTTGTTAATAGAGTGCCTGGTGATCAACTTACAGGACACGACAGCTCTCTCTGCTGGCTTTTTTGGCTGTGTAGGCTTCCAATTTCTGTCTGGGAACTGGAGTGAGACATCCCTTCAAAAAACGGCCTGGAAATAGAAACAAAAGATTTGAATTAGATTCAACTTTATTGTCATTGTGCAGATTACAAGTGCAAAAGACAACGACATGCAGTTTGCGTCCAACCAGAAGTGCAAAAAGAGCAGAAAAGCGCAATGTGATATACAAGTATAGACAGGACAAGATATATAGTGCAGTGTAGACAGTAGTGTACAGTTGGTTTACAGAAGGTGGTTTAGAGTAATATAAATTAAATAGAAATGTGTGCAGTGTATTAGCAGTTACCTTATAAGAGAGGAATAAATATGGCTATGTAATATGAACAATGTATAAACAAAATGTACAGATATGTGCAATGTAGCAGCAGTAACATTATAATAGTAGTAAACAAAAATATATATAGATAAATGCAGTGTATTATTATAAGAAAAACTGAGTAAAATATGGATATTCAGTGTGAACCATATAGACAGATATGTACAGTATGTACAGCTATGTGCAGTGTGTTAACAGTACCATTGTAGTGCAGAAACGGTAACATTATGAGTAGTGAGAATAAGTGTATGTGCAGGATGAATAGTATGAAGAGCAGTAGAATATGGCTATGTATAAGTGTAGTTACAGTATGTACATTTGTAAATAAATAAATAGGACACTATGGGTGGGATGGGGGGGGGTTGGGGGCTTAGTTGGTTGTCACTCTTTATACTATATTATGCGGAGCTAGAGTTCAGTAGGGTATCTGGAGAGACACGGAGCGTCACGATGCGTTCGCTTGGCCATCTTTGAAGGGCCTGTTGCAACTTCAGATATGTTGGGAATACTTATTTTATTTTTAATTTCAGAAATCACACTAAAAGCATATACAGGCTGTGGAAAGAAATAATTCAATATCTAGAAATATTAGGCAAGTTCTGAAAAGATGGCCTTTGAGGAAACCGGGTTGAGCACAGACATACTTGAGTTTGGGCTTGGGCGTGCTCAGGACGCTCTCGTTGTCCTCCATCTCTGGCCCACTGTCGCTCTGGTTGTACACCTCCAGACTGTCGTAGAGTAAGTCCAGATCCTCCTCCACTTCCTGAGTCTGGTCGACTGGGTCGGAGTCCAGGACCTGCCGCCGCACAGGACAGACACATCATCAACACATTGGTACGCTGTAATCAGGGATTAAATAAGTGTAGGGAGTGACTGGTGCTGTGCATTAGCTAATCACTTTCACAGCTAGGCTAATGGAGCCTGACGAATGAGGGAGAACACTAAAGGCTGCAAAATGAGAAAATCTACGAAATAAATGTGTCCCTGCCTTGGTCCTAAGCAGGCCAATTAAAAGGTAAGTGAGTGCTAGAGGACAGCTAAGGTGCCGAGCCTTCATCTGCCAGCTGCACAGTGGGGATGTATATCATAGGAACTGCACACAGGCAGGCTTGTGGACTAATCAGGTGATTAATGCCACTCC